>NC_092276.1:10458297-10463297 GCF_036320965.1 Panulirus ornatus
CAAAAGAATTGCATCCAATTCTACAAAATAAAAAAAGTTGAGCGTGGGTTGCAGACGACTGTTTTTTCGTCTTTATTTATATACAGAAGAATATTGATTCATTTATTTATAGTGGAATATTTATTTATTTATTAAGTGAGAATCATTTATTCATGATTCACCGTTATTACACCAACAACGTTGAAGGACTCATTGCAAGGATGTGAATGAAATTTGAATACAAACTTCATGATTGAAGAAGCCTTTTGAATTCTAGTTGATTTGTTTAAAATCTTTTTCAACATAGTTTTCATTCTCAACATAGTTTTCAATCATGTCTCATGACTGATGAAATTACAGCGACTTTATTAACAAAACTGAAGTGCTTGTTCGAAATTCTGTCTCCATCGTGTAATCAGAGATGATGTTTCAACTCTGCTTCTGTAGCGAAATTCCCAGTGAGTTCAATCCAATTGATGAATGACAGCCACCTATCTCAGTGGGCGGTCTACAGCTCAATAGATAAAGTGACCTCAAGATGATACTGTTATCCTTCCATAGTGTGTAAAAGGAATGTAGAGACTATATTCGGAAGACAAAGGAGAAAGACTCTGTCTGAAATAAAATACTTACGTGGACACATTTATAGGATATGGAAAGTTTATGGAAATTCAACTCAGAAATAGAATTTTTCCACGGGACTTTTGACAGATATGAAGGTTTTGTTGAAACAGAAGACGCGGTAGATTTCTGGAGACACGACTGTAAATATATAAGACAGTTATGTTGACTTGGAGAGGGTACGAGATTCTTCAAGGGTTTCTTTATAAACGCAGATGAACGTGTTTTTAGTTTCTTGGATGACGTAAAAGTCGTTTTCTACATATTTATTAGGTTCTGTTTAATGAAGGAACTACAAGGCTGTATCCTCAGAGAATGTGAAAGTGTATAAGAATGATGAAGATATTTAAAAGAATATGTTTTCTCTTAATGTAATCATCTCCATTTTTTTTTTCTAGTCTTCGTATCTGAAGTTTATTAATGCTCCTTCTCATCAAAGAAAGGTATATCAAGTTGCCTTGCAGATTATGACCGCTATCTTATCCTCTCCTTACCAGAGAAGAATTTATCTACAGCATGATGGGCGTCAAAGATAAGCTTTATAACGTCGTTATCTGTCACTCTCGTAGACTCTTGTGTCAGTAATGGTTTAAATGAAGCTTGGCAAGCTTCAGTCTAGTCTAGAACAATTTCATTTGACTCTCTCATTATCGTCTAAGCCTGGTATGCCTTCGTTCTCCTCCTCCTTTGACTGAGTCTTGAATGGGGCTTAGATGACTACGAATGAACTACAGCTGTGCTGGAGTTCACTGCCATACAAAATATGAGACTTTTCATACAACGGAATACGATGTATCACAGTTATCCCTTCGGTCGCTGGTGCTACACTAATCTAGACACACTGTCTCGTGACTTGGGGGACAAAAAAAAAAAAAAAATTGAGAAAATGGATGTTTGAACAAAATACGAGACTTTCATTTCATAGAGTCACCTTCCCCCCTCCCCATATAGATCTTAATGATGGCATATCCCTACCCATACATCAGCTGGTGAAGTAGGCCTACATATATTGGTGAGGTAGGACCATATATACTAATTACCGACTAGTGGTGACGTCATTCGTCCTGAGTAATTGTCTTTGTTTCGTGTTTCAAGGTGCCTATTACAGCTCTGTGGTATAACAACAGATGTGGACGTACTTCTAACTCCACAGGGAAACAAGCTGGTGCTCTTAACCTTTCCTTACCTCGACAGCAGAAGAGGGTGGAGTTCTTAACCCCTGTAGTAGATGAGGTTTCCGCTCTCTCTCTCTCTCTCTCTCTCTCTCTCTCTCTCTCTCTCTCTCTCTCTCTCTCTCTCTCTCTCTCTCTCTCGCTATATTAGAATAACTTGACGTCTTTTCCTTCATAACTCAGGCTCGCCACTAGGAGAATTTTTGCCCCACCACATCTTCTGAAACTAACCACACTATCAATACAGTACATTAGCATACTCAGTACCCAGTGTATGAACAATTCCTCAACTCGATTTTGGTCTATTTAAAAAGCTCTAGATATATGAACATGAACTTCGCTATGGAAAAGCTCCGTAAAAGAATGGAGTTTCCCCTCACCTTGAAACAGTATCGTAAACCCAAGGCAGGAGTTTCCTTCACCTTGAAACAGTATCCTAAACCCAGGGCAGAAAAGTCAGTCACTTCGAGTACGTCACTGCTAACGCAGGATGTAGACCAGTTATCATTTCCTGTTATTCCACTGTAACGCTCTTGGGTATTCCTGGAGGCGAGGTCGCGAGGAGGAGGGAGCTCTCGAGCGCATGAAATCCTCTTGGTAAGCATAACTGTATTTGCAGAAAAGACTAAACATTTTCGGGAAAAATTCTTTTTCATTTTTCGTCTGTTGTTGGTGCTACCTCGCTGTCGAGGGAAATGGCGAAAATATATGGGAAAATTATCTATATTCTCGTATATATACATATATCAGTGGATTGAATCAAGGTATGTGAAGCGTCTGGGGTAAACCATGGAAAGCTGTGTAGGTATGTATATTTGCGTGTGTGGACGTATGTATATACATGTGTATGGGGGGGGGGGGTTGGGCCATTTCTTTCGTCTGTTTCCTTGCGCTACCTCGCAAACGCGGGAGACAGCGACAAAGTATAATAAAAAAAATAAATATATATATATATATATATATATATATATATATATATATATATATATATATATATATATATATATATATATATATATACGAACATAGTGCATAGAGACGCGCACCTTCATAGAACATACAAACCTCCAACAGCCAGGATCGAACCTGGGACCCCTGTGCAGGAGGCGGGAATGCTAACCATTAGCGATTACATTCCCGCCTCTTGCACAGGGGTCCCGGGTCCGATCCTGACTGTGGGAGGTTTGTATGATATATACATATGATCGAATAGTAGCTCCTGATCCTGAAGGAGGTCACAACGTCCTTGATACTTTTGGCTTAAAGGTGTCTTCTGCAGGATGATAGTTTGAGGATGATAAAGTTTCATGTTTTTACGGTAAACGACGGAGATAAATGTAGCGAGTGTGGATTAATTAAAGTTGACATCATCTTTTATATTGATGGAAAAATCATTTGATCAACGAATAAAACTAGTATGGAAGGCATAACTGAAAGAAAATGGGGTACTGGAAGACCATGGGTAATGAGAATGGGAAGAAAAGTAAATATGTAATAGTGAAATGATTCGAAGAAGGAATGTATGAAACAGTGTCATCATTGTATGTCCTTTAGTAAATGAGGGTGTTCAAGAGGTCTGCAGGCGTCTTTATATGTTTGGAATATAAGACCTCAGGGTATAAATGTGACACAGGTTGAAAGTTATAGTCCATTATTCTGCAGGTAATGGTAGAGGAGCACGTAGTGCTGTGGAGGAGAATGGGTAAAGAACAGGGTAGCGACAATATCGTGAAAATAACAATTTTGGGGAAAGGCTAACACTTAGGGACCAGTCCGAAAGGGCGTTTTTTTTTACGGAAGACGAGAAAGATGCGATGATGAGAGAAGGAAAATAAGAAACTAAACACAGGATTTTATAGGTGATGAATGATTCCAGTTAAGTTTGATAGAGAATTTACGAAGAATAAGAGATTTTTAAGTTAGACATCTGAAATGTGACAATAAAATAGCAGAAAAAAGTAAGGGTACAATTCGGATGGTTAGGGCAATGAGGTAAACAGGACAGTAGTGTGGTGTAGAGAACATTATTTTGAATACCTGCTGAATGAAGATCTTCAGGGAGAAGCAAGAATTTCGAGACTGGATTGTCAGAATGGCTGTGTGAGTATTAGGAAGATCAGTAATACCCGAGGTATAAAAATGAAAGTAGATTCTTTTACGCTTGTCACTGAGAGAGATGACCTTGGAGATGTAGTAGATTGACTTCAGGTGGAAAACATCGTGATGTAGGGAAAATGCAACATAATTACAGGTTCGAAGTCTTTAAGAAATCTTTTTGATTTATATGTATTATCTTAAGGCAGGGACTTGAAAGCACAGATGGCTAAAGATACTGTAGAGGGTTAGTGAAGTTTATTATGGTGGAGGAGAACTTGGGTTTGTCTAACTTTGAATCACAAGACATGAGTGATGGAAATGGTCTATATTAGTGAGATTCACAGACCATCTTCAGCCGTATATATGATTCATTAACTCAAGAGTCTCTCCTGGGTATAGAGCAGCTGCTGGCCAAGATGGTAGGCGAATGGCTCAAGACCTGAATAAGTTATATTAGGTGAATCATAGATGGGACCGAGGATGACTGAATGTTACTGTCTAGAAAGGATGACGGGTAGTGGACGGCGGTGGATTTACGATAGAGACGGGTGGCTGACGGTGTAGAAACGGAGGGCCAAGTGTGTGTGTGATAGTGGAGAGTGTGGGGAGCGAGCTGGATGACGCTGGTGAGGTGGGAAGGTTGGCGCATGACAGTTTAGAGTTGGGAGGCCAAGTGTGTGACTGTGGAGAGGTGGGAAGACAGATGAGTGACAGTGTAAGGGTGGGATGACAGTTGAGTCTCTAGGTAGAGAGGATGAACAGGTGAGTGACGGTTTAGGGGTGGTGACAAAACAGCTGGATGACGGTGTAGAGGTGGGAAGACAGTTATAAATGGTACAGAGGCGAGAGTACATCTGTGTGACGACAAAGGAGAAAGATATAGCCGACAGAAACAATAGCATAATACTAAGTCAATTGCCTCATTCCTGATTTCCAGAAGATTTTTGTCTCAAGTTGATGAAGCATAGCAGCACTAACGTTAAGAAATTTCGGGAAGATTATCAAAAAAGAATATGGTAAAAGAATTGAGGCAAATTCGTGAAATGTGAAGGAGTTTTTTTGGAAGTGGAAAAGAAATGGTTTGCTTCCTTAATCACCGTCAAAGGAAATCGAAAAATAAGAATAGCTGAT
>NC_092276.1:10468297-10543297 GCF_036320965.1 Panulirus ornatus
TTGGCAATACTCCAGCAGGTCCTCAGTCCTCTGAATTCTACACCACGTAAGTTAACCTGCCTGCAATATACGTATGAGGTCCCAGTGAGACGATGGATGTATGATATATTGACATAGGCCATGCAGGTCCGACACCAGCTGGTCCATATTTGATAAGCTAAGTCAGTAGGCCTCTACCTCCCTCGATGCAGTAATGGCATAGGTGATGATCAGAACATAAATGTACTTTAGTCAGGAGAAATACATTAAAGGCGATGCCATATCACCCAGAAGCAGCCCAGTAGATCCTCTGTCCGGTCGTTTATTTACCAATTTCGGCAACAGTTGAGCAGGTCTTTGGGCTAGTGATTTGTAACATGCACCGCTATACTATCCCCTCAAACATTTCCTCATAGCCTAAGAATAGTCTGTCTAGTAAACAGATAGCATGGCCACTGCTTTCTAGTTAGTCCAACAGACCTCCAGTTTGGTCGTATATGGTTGCTGGTGTGTCTGATACTCCCTTAAGTCCAAGGTATCATGGTCCGTATGTACCAGTCTAACAATGGTCCGTTTGACCTCCCATTCATGATGGTCTGTGGGTGGGAACATCAGCAAAGGGACAGTAATACCGTTTAATTTCCTCCTGTACTGTTGAGATCTGTGAGTGGGACTCTCTGCTACTGAGTTGCAACATTCAAACTATTCGGCATGATGATAGGAGTCTTTGTATAAATCTTTTCTAAACCAATTTCAACCTTATCCTATCTCCACTTGTGAGATATTCAAACACGACCATCGAGAGTTTGCCGAAAGAAAAACAACAAAAGTTATTTTTTTTGCTCCACTGAAAATAATGGCTTCTTAGGGATCGTTCTATTGCACGGGTCTCATTTCCCTCCCTCGTTCTTCTCCCTCCCCCATCAGAACACACTCCCCTTCTCCCTCCCTGACTTATCGAATCCTCACCCCTGATAGAAATGTTTCTCTGCCTCGTCGTCTTCAGATCACGATACGTACAATTTACTTTAGAGCAGAAGTTCTCACAAAGGAAGACTGGACGCGTCTGGAGATATATCGACCCATATCCTTCCCCTTGAAACAATATAATGGGATGGATAAATGTAGTACCAGAGCAATACAAGCTGTGGGAAGTTTGTCTAAATGTATTTGATACGACCCACGTTTTCCAGAGCACTCGTTAGGCTATGGCAACAAAACTACTCTCGCTGACAAGCAGTATCAATAACCAGTGGGTCGTTACCCTAAACCAACCTGATACTTCAGAAAGGTGAAAAAACCATTGGATTAAAAAGGTTGAGCCAGAGGGCTAGGTGGAATAATCTAAGCCGCTGCGGTTGACGTGAAGGACGGCATCAACATTCTTAGGGTCGTGGAGGCACAAGATGAGTGTCAGTGACTTCTTTGGTGTCATGCTGAATGAATTGTCAGACCGGCGTTACTACAGGAGAAAAAAAAATTGCTTCCCCTCTTGGGAGACTTCTATTTTCTGAGGGAAGGTACATAGAAAAGCCACCCAAATTCGACAGATGTCGAGCGGGTGTCGTGTAAGACAAAGTGTACTTATGAAGGCCTAAGACATGCACACTATGATGACCCATCCATCTTAGCTCTCAGCCACCTGTGGGCCAGCCATTCACCCCCTGATGATAGCGAGTCAGTCCCTCGGCGACCACCGTGGGCTGAGTGCTGTCCTCTCATTCGCCGGGATCTTGATAAGTGAGGCGCTCTCTAACGAAGGGCTTCTCCTCCAGCCCGGCCTTGTGGTACGGGTGTAATCTGAAGATAAGTGTCTCGTCAGTCAAGGACTAATTCATGGCTTTGTGGAATGATGTCTCCTCAGCCAGAATTACCGCTGCTACTGTGTGTGTGTGTGTGTGTGTGTGTGTGTGTGTGCACACCACTGGTTCCCTATATCCTCGAGATGACAACCCTATCCAATTATTCCATTTGAGTAAACAATAACTTTTTTTCCTTTGTCCCTTTATTAATTGGCTTTTGCCCCCAGGACCAAGATGATAAGACAAATAATTTGCAAATGGTTACGTGTATATATATATATATATATATATATATATATATATATATATATATATATATATATATATATATATATATATGTGCAGAGGTAGTCGTTCACAATTGTAGACAATATTCTTTGGATATTTGGTAAATGTTGACACCCACCGTGTTGGCTTGTGCATGGGGAGAACGAGAGAGAGAGAGGGTAGGTGGATGCTAGTCAGTCTGAGTGTACCTGAGGATAAGAATGCGTTAGAAACTATATAAGTAGGTAGCTTGAAATGCAGAAAAGTAAGTCATTAGAAATATAAGAAAGAAGGTTACTTGAAATACAGGAAGCTAGGTCATTTGAGGTACAGGAAAAAGGTCATTTGAAGTACAGGGAAGTAGGGCACGTGAAATACAGCAAATTTGATCGCTAGAACTACAGGAGACAACAAAAAAATAGGTCACTTAGAGTACAGTTTATTAGGTCATTTGAAGTACAGGAAAGTAGTTCACTTAAAGTACAGTATTTTACGTCATTTGAAATACAGGAAAGTAGGTCACTTAAAGTACAGTATTTTAGGTCATTTGAAGTACAGGAAAGTAAGTCACTTAAAGTACAGTATTTAAGGTCATTTGAAATACAGGAAAGTAGGTCACTTAAAGTACAGTATTTTAGGTCATTTGAAGTACAGGAAAGTAGGTCACTTGGAATACAGGAAACGCAAGCAGCTCTCAACTTGAAGATGTTATCTGAAGGGCAGCATAAAATTGCACACACTAGGTAAGAACCTGTGTCGCCTGGAAATGTGCTGGAAAGGTTGAAGGAAGGAAGGAGATAGAACTGGAAGCCTCACTGAATGAAGACGAAAGAGGGAATGATGGTCAAAATAAATGAAATCAGGGGAAAATGGTGAAAGAAATGATGAAAACGTATATGTATATCACCTTCAGTCAGAATCGAAAAGGATATAAGGTGTAAGTATGGATGTGAATATGGTGGAAAATACACACGAATGAAAGTATCAGCCACACTAATCAGTGTTATAACAGATACAGTGAAAATAGGTGTTCAGGGACAGACTGTGGATGAAAGAGAGTTAAGGAATGATTTTGAGATTATCTATTGATCGTAAGGGGATCGAGTTGGTGGACTGTATCAAAAGCCTTTATGGTGAAAAGTACATTTAACATTTCATCTCTATTTAGGAAATTTAAGAATATATATATATATATATATATATATATATATATATATATATATATATATATATATATATATATATATATATATATATATTCTTAAATATATATATATATATATATATATATATATATATATATATATATATATATATATATATGAGTGTTTCATGTGTGGCGGGGTGGCGACGAGAATGGATGAAGGCAGCAAATATGAGTATGTACATGAGTATATATGTATATGTCTGTGTATGTATAGGTATGTATATGTGCTTGTATGGACGTTTATGTATATACGTGCGTCTTTGGGTGGGTTGGGCCATTCTTTCGTCTGTTTCCTTTGCTCTACCTCGCTAACGCGGGAGACGGCGATAAAATATAATAAACGAAAAAAAAAGAATATATATATATATATATATATATATATATATATATATATATATATATATATATATATATATATATACATATATATATTCTCTTGCCTTTCCCACATCCCTTTATCCTTCAGGGTTCCACTAACTGTACACCTCGTCTTTGTTTCCTGGACAGCAAAATAGCCCACACCTTAGAAGAGATTACATGTGACTGATGTCCCGCCTTCGTGAGATTAACACCACACAACACAGAGCGACCAAACCTTTTCAAAAAAAATAAACCCCCCCTCACCTCGAGCTGCAGAAGCCATGAGAGAGAGAGAGAGAGAGAGAGAGAGAGAGAGAGAGAGAGAGAGAGAGAGAGAAACCCTTACGATATGTCGTTGACGCTAGCCCAGTAACTCCGAGGATATATATATATATATATATATATATATATATATATATATATATATATATATATATATATATATATATATATATATCTTTCTTTCACACTATTCGCCATCTCCCGCATTAGCGAGGTTGCGTTAAGAACGGAGGACTGGACCTTTGAGGGAATATCCTCACCTGGCCCCCTTCTCTGTCCCTTCTTTTGGAAAATTAAAAAAAAAACAAAAAAAAAAAACGAGAGGGGAGGATTTCCAGCCCCCCGCTCCCTTCCCTTTTAGTCGCCTTCTACGACACGCAGGGAATACGTGGGAAGTATTCTTTCTCCCCCTATCCCCAGGGATAATATATATATATATATATATATATATATATATATATATATATATATATATATATATATATATATTGTTGACGATACATCTGACGATATAGCGTAACGGTATATTGTCAGCGATAGGATAGTGACTGTAATGTACATTTAACGATAGGAGTAACGATATTTTGTTAATGACAGGATATATTGTTAACGATAGGAGCGTTACTGACGAAATAGTGTTAACGATATACGCGCTACTCTAGCAATATATCGTTAACCATGGAGGAGTTACCGTAACGATATATGGCTAGCGATAGAAGCGATATTCTAGCAATGTTTCATTAACGATAGGAGGGGCTACTCTAACGATATACTGTTAACGAGACGAGCGTTACTCTAACAACATACTGTTAACGATAGGAGCGATACTCTATAACAATATACTGATAACGATAGGCGTAGCGATATACACTTCACGATAGGAGTGTTAGTCTGCTACAGGACGCTTCCACGGCATCGCATTTTCAGGACTGTCTCACTGCATGTCAAGTCCTACATCATCTTTAGGATGGAAAGCTGCTCCTTCCTGCAGGAGGTCTATGCTCTTTCCACGCCCCTGGCAGCAGTTCCAGGACCCGGATATCCCCAGAGGCAGTAGTAAGTCCAGAATCCGAGGTTCCAGGACACAGACATCGCCCAAGACAATAGGAAGTCCAAAACCCATGCTTCCAGGACACAGCCATCGTCCAAGACAATAGGAAGTCCAAAACCCATGGTTCCAGGACACAGCCATCGTCCAAGACAATAGGAAGTCCAGGACCCGGGATTCCAGGACACGGACATCACCCAAAGGGAGAAACAAGTCCAGGACCTGGTGTTCCCTTGACGGCTCTGCCAATAAAGTTACCACCCTTCGTCATGTACCCACTCGAAACCCCCTTTCCCCGTCCCGTCTTCGCCTGTAGCCCATAACTTTATCAGAGGCAGAACAGGCAACCTCCATCAGTCTTGCTCGGATGTCGCCACTGTACAAGTCGGGGTAATAACTCTTCATCCCCGTCAGACGTAAGGGGGTGAATCATTCTCTTTTTCTAAGGTTTGCCCCCGTCAAGTGCGGGCCTCTGAAGTATTTCCCAGACTAGCTATTAAGAAAGGCATTGATACATGCCCGTCTGCAACCTGACTTAGAAGATAAGCGAATACAGGACATCTAGAGCGTAATTTCCGATCTACAGATGGTCTAGTAGAGCACGGAAGTCTGTGCATGTAGGAGGAGGATTTAGAACCGAAGCAGCTTTTGCTGCTGACACGCTTCGAAACGCCAGAGGGGGTCGAAACAGCGAAGCAAAAACGAGCTGAACGTTCGACTCGGGTTCAACACTCCCCAACCCTTTCCCATTTTGCCCACCTTCCTCCACATCCATCATGTGAGAGCCCAAAGGGGTAGGTGGACTTGCGAGGATGGGCAGGAGGCTCACCAACAAAAGACAGGGGACTTTGGGAGGTGAATTCCTGGAGACAGGTTGTTAAAAAATGGCCTTCATGCAACAGGCCGTTTATCACCTCCTCCGTGGATATAAATTTTTCCTTTCTCACTTCTCTCTTTCTCTCTCTTATTCGCTTATTCATTCATCTCTATCCTAAGCTTTTTCCCCCTTCGTCCTTCTTCGTTTATCCAGTTATATGCAACAAGTTCGTTAAGCAGTTTCGATATGCTTTTCCAGCCAGCTGTGTCTCGTCTATCGTTAATGTGCCTTTTGATATTCGGTGATGGTTGGCCACGACGTGACAAGGGCGGGGTCCAGCTTAGCCAGGAATTAATTATCGCCCTCATTCAAGCTCTCTGAGGTGTGATTAACTGCTCAAAATAAAGCACTTCCTAATCAGGTGCTCGGGAGAAGATTCTCCCCTTCGTGTATGTTAATCTCATTTAACACCTTCAATCTTTTTTTTTTCAATAAGGACAGACAGAAGAAACAAGTGCTAAAGAGAATCATGATAAAAGAGTGTCGTAAAAGAGGTTCAACTAAAGGAGTTAAGGAAGAGTTATGTGTATATACTCATAGCAGTGGAGAGGCAAATCATGTTTTGATATCATCCATATCAAGGCAAGATAGAGGTTCAGTACAACTCCACATCTTCAAGAAGATCCTTTCGTCAACTGATGTAGATCAAACTTCGCCAAAGGTGCATTTACGATCGTGTGTTGAGATCATGCATGTGGAGTCCGGTAGCCCTATGTGTGTGTGTATGTGAGTGTGTGTGTGTTTGTGTGTGTGTGTGTGTGTACTACGGGTAGGAATAGGCAATTTAAGACCCATAACTCTTTCTGGAAGTTTGGTCATTCGATTACATCCCTAGTAACTTATTTCCTATTTGTAGATCAGTGTCCAAGGCAGCACCAACCTTAAATTTCTCCCAAGACGACTTTTCCCTCACAGTACGAAGGATGCAGACAAGCAAGAGCGTATGGGAAATACAATTAATCTGACTATACTGTCCTTTAGACGAGTCCCATAATCATTATCATCCATCCTGTGCGTTGCGTTTGGAGTGCGAGGCTCTGAGACTATAATATCCCTGTGTGGTATCTGGACGGCCATACTGCGAAGTCCAAAGCCGTCGCTTCTGAGGAGACTCCTACTGGATAATCTGCCGGCAGTGTCTGGTGTCTGGCGTTAATTGGAAGATCAGAGTACAGATCGGATGTGCTGAATCTGCCAGAGATGGGGCCCGTTTTGGTATATGTAAGGAGAAGGTATATATATATATATATATATATATATATATATATATATATATATATATATATATATGCATATTCCTATGAGTCCACGGTAGGTCACAGTGGTGTGTCTGATCTATTATTTTCTGATAACTACGAGGAAAATTATACACGATAAGTTCCCAGGTGCATTTTCGTGTAATGATCATATCGCCAGGAAGATGTAATCGCTACACAAAAGTGCACTTTCGAACTTATCGTATTTCATTTTGCTCATGGTTATCAGCATATATATATATATATATATATATATATATATATATATATATATATATATATATATATATGCAAAGGTATATGAGGCTCAAGAGACAGGGGACCACGAGTGTAGAACGCCCTCCCCATACAGTAAAAAGGGGGATTGAAAATAACGATAGAATCATCACCTCTAAAATATCGACTAGAATGAAAACAATAAAGGCAAAAGAAGAAAAAAAAAAACAATGCACAGATTCTGAGAAAAGAAATAAATCAGAAATTCTGTGGCAACGTAAAATAACATTTCATCTCTTCTCAGTGACGTAATACATACAAACAAAACATGAAGACATTTAGAAATTTCGAAGACTTACCTGCTAAGCGAAAATAACACACATATATTGCTATATACAAAAAAAAGAAGCACACGATAAACCCCGATAAACAACGCCAAAAAAAAGCCTTTTTTTCGCGTTACGAAATGAACACAGCAAAACGAACCATTTCCGTGACGTTTTCCTCCCCCAATAATTCATTAGCCGAACGTGAGGAAAATACAAAGTTTTGGTCGAAGTCTTTCTATTGGTCCTTCCAGCCAAACCTCACCCCCTTCTGTAAACAGAGGCGTTGGTGAGGTGGGTTGTCGATGGTGACTAGCAAGTGAGGGATGTGTGTGTGTGTGTCTGAGTGTGTCTGTGTGTATTTGTTCGAGGCGCACGTCAAGAATGTCTTTACCAGAGCGCCACCCACACAGACGACCCTCCTGTCTGTACTCACAGGCAGGGGCCTAGTGGCCATCGACCTTTTGAGTTATTTCCTGAAGTACACAAGGACGAGCACCAGGTAGAAGAGGAAGGGGGCGAGCGCACTTGAGGGGAAACGGAGTGTGGAGCGTGAGGGAAGTGTGTAAAATGTGGGTGAGAGGGGAGAGGAGGGGAGAGAGAGAGAGAGAGAGAGAGAGAGAGAGAGAGAGAGAGAGAGAGAGAGAGAGAGAGAGAGAGAGAGAGAGATGGCAAGGTAGGGAAGTCCGAGAAACACAGATATTACGTGAGGACGTCAAGTGGGACAAGAGTGAGTGGGGGAGAGGCAGGAGGTGGGAGGCAATCGAGGGAGGATGAATTTAGCAAGAGCTGGAGAGGCGCCAGCCGGGATATGTATATATAGATAGATAGATACATAGATCGTTAGAAAAATGTAACGGATGTCTGTTAGTCCTGGGAATATTTTCATTGTCAAATTATCCCCATATATTAGCAATGTTTTGCCAAAAATGTGCTTGAACGAAAGAGTGCATTTTGGTTGAACGTTAATGTCGAAATGTATAAAGTTTGTTGGATAAGTGAAGAGACCTTTGTCTCTTAGACTAAAAGGAAAATATATGGAAGAAATCCAGGTTCAATGAGCATAGGATGCTACCCCAGGACCAGTGAGCATATAATGCTACCCCAGGACCAGTGAGCATATAATGCTACCCCAGGACCAGTGAGCATACAATGCTACCCCAGGACCAGTGAGCATACAATGCTACCCCAGGACCAATGAGCATACAATGATACTCTAAGGTCAATAAGCATATGTTTATATCCTGGAATATTAAGCTTATATTGATGCCTTACGAGTAATGATAGCATAATGATATTCTAGATCTAATACTCAAGTCTTTTTCCTTGATGAAATCTTAGATAAAATACCCAAGTCCTTTTTTTCTCCTTGAGATGCCCACACTGGAAACACTTTGACTTTATTAAAACTTTATCCCCCCGCCCTCTGAAGCCGAGGAGAGCTTTCATATAATGATCAGTCTTTTACCCCAGTGGAGAAGATACTGTAAATCTCACTCATAACACAGATGAGGGAACCCCATTACCATAATCCCGGAGCCTCAGCGTCTGAGGGAAAGAATTTAGCTGCTTAATGGTCGACTGTGCGTCTTAATTACTGTGTGGCGGTGTCTGCTGCTTTCTCTCTCTCTCTCTAGTCTCTCTCTCTCTCTCTCTCTCTCTATCTCTATCTCTATCTATCTATCTATCTATCAGAATAATGCGACAGTCTTCACCTTCCACGTATAAACCCATCCTCTCATTAAGGTTTCCTTTATGTAAACGAACAGAAAAAAAACCGTGTCTTTTGCCAAATACGAACCATTCTGTCATAAATCGTTGTGATGTTGTGTGAGTCTAATTGCAGACAGTGCTGGGCAATTAAGCTGTAAGTGATTGGTGTCATTTTCATGCTAGATGCACTGTGGATACGAAGGGTCTTAGGATATCCTGAAATGGTGTTTCTTATATATATATATATATATATATATATATATATATATATATATATATATATATATATATATATATATATATATTCCTATGAGTCCACGGGGAAAATGAAGCTAAATGAAACTAAAAAAATGAAACTAAAATAATCACATCATCAGGGGAGACACAAGAGAGAAATATAACAGTCAGTTGTGTCTCCCTTGATGATGTGATTATTACACGAAAGTGCACTTGGGAACTTTTCGTGTTTTATTTTCCCCGTGGACTCATAGGAATATCTTGATCACGCGCAAAATTGTGATACTTTCCAATATATATATATATATATATGTATATATATATATATATATATATATATATATATATATATATATATATATATATATATATACACATATATATTAGTCATCCTTGACGAGACTCGACCAGAGGTTCAAGTTGCCGTCTGGACCCCACTTGTATTTCAATAGAGTCCAATCCTCTCTCCCTCCTTGCCCTTGTCCTCGTTCATCACTCCTGGCCGCATATCAGATGCCACACCATTTCCAGCGTTCATTCCCAAACCTGCTCTTGTTTCACGTGAGAACAAACGCCTTCAAATAGCTACAGCTGCATGTACGTAGCCCAAGCAACTTACCACTGTCGTTCACCAGCGCAGACTCACACACACACACACAAACCCAATGTTTAGGTCGAAGCCATCCGTTGCCCGTGGTTTAGCCCCAGACACCGAGGAGAAGCGAGTCTTTCTGAATGGTCGATCCTAGACACGTACTGACGGACACACAGATCCCAGCGTCAGTATGGGATGGAGTGAATCCCAGGCCATCACCACAGGTCGTGCCATCCATTCTCCTGACGTTTCCTCGATAACGCATTGTCGTTCGCGATTTGGTGTTGTGGGGCGCCGAAGTGGCGACAGAAGACGGTCCGATGACTGTCTTGTGCTGGGTTGACGAAGGAGGAGGGTGGAGGGAACTTCCAGAGGAGGCGAATAGACTGAGAAACAGACAAATGAAACAAACGATGGAGACTTAGATGAAACAGACATGTGGAATAGACAATGGATACTAAGATGGGCAGAGAGAGACAGAAAGTTTTCAGGTCAAAAAATATATTTTGAGTACAGATTGAATGTTGCCAAGGCAAATGAATGGTCTTCAAGATAGACAGAAGGTATTTCAAGGGAAAACGAGATTTTACGGACAGACAGAATTTCTTAAGAGAGATCATAGGTTTCTAAGACATACTAAGAGAATTTCAAGACAGAAGGTTTTCAAGACAGAAGAGGAGGATTTCAAAACAGCCAAAAAGACTTTCAAGATAAAAGGAATGTTTTCAATATGGACAAGTTTTGATTCCATTACCTAAAAACCCTTTTTTTCAAGAGCATTCTTGAGCTTCAAGACTGCACTACAATCAGTAGCTGGGAAATGATGAACTCCTTCTGATTGAGAAGAACCTTGAGGAGATCACACTCTCCATTTTCTTTTTAAGGATGATGATACAACTTCGCCCGAAGGTGACTTTTTACACTAGAGGCATAATCACATGCAGGAGGAGTCCGGTAACGCTTATGTATATGAATAGTCATTTCCTTATATAATTCGTTTTTTACATATCTTTTCCTATAACATTTTTAACTGCATGCGGAACTTGCGTAGAACAGCGTTAAACCTGAGCCATTAAAACTTTTGTGAATAATGGGTATAGGATTACATGCATTAATTACATTCATTAATTATGACACATATCGAGTAAGGTGGATGTATTAATCACACAAATGTAATTATATAATCCCATTAGTAATTACTTTTGTTCTTTACAGTAGCTTTTAAAAGTATTCTCTCTCTCTCTCTCTCTCTCTCTCTCTCTCTCTCTCTCTCTCTCTCTCTCTCTCTCTCTCAACGACCAAGCTATCAAGGGAAAAGTATTTCATACTATTTTTTCTTCTCTCTCCCCCAAAAAAATACAGTAGATGATGATGATGATGAAGACCAAAAAAAAAAAATCCATACTTAACAACCTATGTTTCCGACGCCGTGATGTCAACATTACAATAGATTATGAAAAAATACGTCCCGGCTTACAACCCTTGTTTCCGGTCCTGTGTTGTAAACAGGACGTCGTCATAAGAACCCCCTGTCCCTTATATTTAATTCCAGAATGCTCTTCGTACTGTGAAGGGAAAAGGGAACCGCCGCCATATACATGGCAAACACTTATCTCGAATCTTTAGATAAGAAGAAAAAAAAAATGGTTGAGAAATCCTTTCCTCTGCAGCGAGATCCCATTTACATTTTTATGACCCTTTTACTCTATAGATATTAAGACACTTAGGAAGAATTGCATTGAAAATGCAGTGTTTTTTGTCCACTAAGAATATTCAGCTTATCTGGTAGTTGAAGAGCCTTAACATGAGTATTCAGATTTTAAGAGTATTTGAAGAGTGTTTAAGAGCCTTTAAGATAGCCCGTTTTCCATTTGCTTTGCTTGATATGTATCTGTCGAGGTCGTGGTTCAAATACGTTCCAGCTCAGTTGTCCCCTCCCTCCCTCCTCATGCCTGTGTGTGCTGTGAACTGTCGCTCGTGCCTCTCCCCTGCGATGATCGTGATATCAGGGCAGTTTAAAAGCCTTTAAAAGAGCCCGTTTTCCGTCTGATTTGCTTGATATGTATCTGTCGAGGTTGTGGTTCAAATACGTTCCAGCTCACTTGTCCCCTCCCTCCTCCTCAAGCCTGTGTGTGCTATGTACTGTCGCTGGTGTCTCTTCCCTGAGATGATCGTAGCCTCTGGGCAGTTAATGTCAAGTATCTCACGGCAAAACTGCGCTCGCAAGGAAGCCAGGGGAAAGAACCGGCAATATACGCCATAGTGGCTGGAGGGTAAGAGAAAAATTCTTAAGTGTAGCGAACTGTTCTCATTCGACACGCGAGTCACAATTAGCTACTTTAGAATACTGTGGCCGACGTTGCTACACATATAACGAAGACTGGAAAAACAGGATTCATTCGTATTTTGTTTTTTTTTTACTGTGTAATATATACTACTAATATTTGGCAGTATTATAACCTTGTTTTGGCTTCTTCTACACAAATGGTTTCCTCTCCTTACACAAGGAACGTATGGGGTGAGGAGAAAATGTAACCAAACTTTGTTCACTTTTGTAAAAATGTAAAGGAAATATTTGGCTTTGATATAAGATAACTAGGATATCGCTGAATACTAAAGTAAAAGAAAATATGTTTAATTTTCCAGAAACTTGATATATGTCTCCTGATAAATTCCAGTACAGAGAGAAATTCTCCTTTCTATCCGTTCAAATCAATTTGCAATAGACATTTTGAAATATAATATCACACTCGTGTGCCGTGGCTGTAAAACTTGAGTAAAACGAACTCTCAAAAGCAGATTAAATGTACATACAGTACATGCATTGAATATGACGTAGCATTCTATCATTTCGAACATGCGTAGGGGAATATATTTCAACCCAGTAGAAATGTTTTCTTCAGTTCCTGTACGTCTGAATATACAGGGAGAGAATCATATATACCTTTCGTCCCCTGCTTTTAGCGTCTTCGAATAAACAGAAAAAATATAAGGAAAAAATCATCTCTCTTCCACTAAAATGAATTCACCTATAGCTCCATCTGTAATGGCCACTCGTAAGGAGACATTGCTAACCTAGAAAATTAAATTTTTCAACCATATAACAGATAATATATGGAGCATATACTATAGAAAGTCTAACAAAGCCATTTCTACGACCAATGACACATCATGAATATAAACACCATTGTGCATATTTCTTATAGATATACATGTTCACTGTTATCATTTTAGCGAATCTCACGATCTTAGATCACTCAAATATTTTAATACTAGATATCATGACACAGGAAACATACTGATTTCATATCTTGTAGGTAAGAAAATTTTCGTAAATGATTTACATTTCCGTTCCTGATGTTACTTACAACCCCGTGTACGGCAGCAGCAAGACACAAATTCACTTTATGAGTCCAGACGACACGGCGAAATGTCTCACAAAAGGGAAATACACAAAGGGAATAAGATTTTTCACCAAGATTTCCCCCCAAAACTCTAAACATTTGCATAACGAAGATTTGTTAAGACTATCCAAGGTGAAGGTACGAGTCTTCGGTGGGCTAAACATCTTCCATATATTGAGCCGTGTGCCAGACAGCCCAGGTCTCTCTCTCTCTCTCTCTCTCTCTCTCTCTCTCTCTCTCTCTCTCTCTCTCTCTCTCTCTCTCTCTCTCTCTCTCTCTCTCTCTCCTTCCTATCTGCTGGGCACACAGTCCAGCTGGCTGCTTGACCAATTATGTACGTTGCAAAGTTTAAAATGTATTCATGGAAATTGGCCTATCTGTCTGTTTATCCACATAGAGAGATAAATGGAATGATTTGCGAGATGGTGGAAATACCTATTTTAAGTGATGGTGGAAATACCTATTTTAAGTGATGGTGGAAATACCTATTTTAAGTGATGGTGGAGACTCCTCATTTTCCCCTCTTAAAAAGTCTACAGTATTGCGGATGAAATCCCAAATGGGATTCCACGTCATCATTAAAGTCATTTTCCTTGCAAAGCAAGACAGATAATTGACACCATTTTTCTGTATATAATATGTCTGTTATGTGGTCAGTGGTGTATAATACCCACGCGTGCAACTTGACCACTAGGGCAAAAATGCTGTAAGTAAATAAACAGGGGGCAATAAAAGTGTATCCCCCGAGGAATTAAAAAAAGAAACCGAAGTGGAAATATTGTATGACAATCAACGCAGTTGTTATGATGGTGTGTGCCCTACTGACACATTACTGACTGTGTTTGTGATGCTTCAGGTAACGGTAGAGCAATGGATGTCTTTTGACGGGTGCATCGTTGTCTATATATCGTCTATGGTAACTCTATATTGCTATCATTATTAGTAATAGTTGTAGTGGTGGTAAGAGAAGTTGTTATAGTAGTGGTAGCATTGTTATTATTATTATCTTCATTGTTATTATTATTATTATTGTTATTATTAATATTATTATTATTATTGTTATCAATATTATTATTATTACTATTATCATCATTATTATTATCATAATAATTATTATTATTATTATTATTATTATTATTATTATTATTATTATTATTATTATTATTATTATCATTATTATTATTATTATTATTATTATTATTATTACTATTATTATTGTTGTTGTCAGTATTATTATCATTATTACTATTATCATTATTATTATTATCATTATTATTATTATTATTATTATTATTATTATTATTATTATTATTATTTTCATTTTATTTTCATCATTACTTTGACCATTATCATCATTCTTTAACTCCTAATTAATTTTCCCTTCTCTAACTTTTTAAATAAAGTTTTGTATAAACTTTCAGACAGGTAAAACACTTAGTCCAGCCGGCTTACATTAGATTTGCATAGGTATCAAGTGCTTTGCATATCGTTCGCTCATATATGTATATTTTTATCTAGATATTTAGAACTCTACATCGCAAAGTTTTTTTCCTCCGGAAATGAATGAAATACGTATATCACAACCTTGTTAACTAATACAACCCCAACAACACTTTACCTTGCCAACATCACAACCATGCCAAAATTACAACCATGCCAACATCACAACCATGCCAACATCACAACCATGCCACCAGCATAACCCACCACCCCTCACTTCCCACAGTGGGTACTGGTCCTTACCCTTCCACTATATTGACAACCATGCCACCAATACAACCTCCACTGCCCACAGTGGGTACTACAGGTCCTCACCCTTCCCCAGCCTTGACAACCATGACACCAATACAACCCCCACTGCCCACAGTGGGTACTAGTCCCCACCCTTCCTCCACCTTGACAACCATGACACCAGCACAACCCCCACTTCCCACAGTGGGTTCTAGTCCCCACCCTTCCACCACATTAACAACCATGCCACCAGTACAGCCCTACCAACGCTAAGTGATGGGTTTCCATCCTCCCACCCTCTTCACCACACTGACAACCCTACCAGCATTAGCCACCACAATCATGCTTTAAGCTTTCCGTTTTCGTTTTGTTGTTCCAAACTACCAATTGGATTGTAATGTTCATATTGAGGCTCGTGTCGCGTGCCACTGAAAGACCCAATAGCCTTAAAGTTACACTTAAAGTTCAGGATGTTGGATGGGTCACCAATTCACCATACAACAGCTTGTCATTGTCTGTTGAGGGAGTCCCTTGAGTTAACAAGTATAGACCATTTTGAATCTTTGTGATTCAATACTGTCCACCATCTTTCCTCTGGTCATTTATTTATTCAACCACCTTCAAGTGAATTGATCCTCTCTTATCATGACTTTATAAGTAAATGTTTGAAATCCCTCGTTTTTCCTCTCTAATCTATTGGCAAATCTTCTCGTTCTTCGGTATGATTTCTCATTTGATTTTATCTCTTTCTCCAACTGTGGAAAACTCATATTTCTCCCCAGAACTTTTTTTTTTCATTTCTGCAGCTTTGTGCTCTTTTCTCACAGCATCATCTCTATTTCCACCTGTAGATGTCGTCACATCTAATTGCTCTTGATTACATGACCCTTACCGATTCTATTATATAATCAAGAGTTACATTACTAAAAACACATCATACATCATCTTCACCCACCTTAGCTCTGTGTGTGTGTGTGTGTGTGTGTGTGTGTGTGTGTGTGTGTGTTGGAAAACAAGATTATCAAACACACAGCTATGTTACGTGTTAAGACTTTTTCTCGTTTTATGTCAGAAGATCCCCACAAGAGGGTAAAGTTTTTTTCTTATTCTTTCTAATGAAAGGCACAGTTAATTAAGATGAGACCAATTACTATATCACTCTTTAATCCCCAAGGTTCCCTGTCTTCGTCTACTGTTCTAATATACCAGTCAGTCACTGAATTCGTCAATTAAACCTTCACCGACCATCTCATCTTTCGAGTTCTTTAATCATTTCTGTAATTTGTGCCGCAAGTAATTAGGTCTGATGATTTCCCTGAGGAGTACATGCGAGAACAACAGAAATTAGTACCCCTCATCCCCCTACCCAGTTGAGAATTATAACTATCAAATTTACCCCGCACCAATTACTGTCTCGTAAGCTTAAGAACAGCGATGGTTTACGACATATGTTTGTGAGTGTGTTTTTGATATATATATATATATATATATATATATGTGTGTGTGTGTGTGTGTGTGTGTGTAAACAGTTAGTTATTCATATATCTTACAGTGGATATGAACGTACGAACGCTAATTTATACACAAAAATACGAACCCACTAGCACACACACACACACACACACACACACACACACACACACACACACGAACTGTTAGATCAAAACTTGATAGACATTATGTTATATACATTTTCCCTACCTTCCCTTGACAGCTCTAGCAGAATAGTGGTGATCACTTGGCGTCTCCCGAGGATAAGCCCCTGAAACTTCGTCTCTGAAGAAGGATGAGCAAAGGGAAACTCAGGAACTGGGGAAAGAAAAAGTGAGATAGAAAGTATATTGAACTCAGGAGAGATATGCCAGTTGGGCAGCGATGGATAGATGCCAAAATATAGAGGGCGATAGAAACTGATACATCTGGAATCTTGAGATCGAAATAAATGAGAGACATGAATCAAAAGAAGAATGAGAAGTATACGATGGTGTAAAGTAATATAGAAAAAAGACTAAAGGGAATAAGAACAAGAGGGAGATAAAAAACTAGGATGAAGTTAAGGAATCAGAGAATGAGAAAGGGAGAATTAGAATGTAATTGACGGTTAGCTAAAGAAGGTATTCGATGAAAGAAGATGGGAATCACCATGCCAGTTGACTTGAACCCATCTCCTATCCCCGCTATCAAATTCAGGTACGTAAAATACCTTTCGGCAGGAGGAGAGTTTGTGGTACTGCCGAATCCATCAGGTACATTTCATGCCCTCAGGGATATGCAAATTTATGGACCACAATGTGCAAAAGTAAACACGAGCGAGAATGACCAATGAAGTGATTACCGCTTTTAGGGTACGTGTGTGTGTGTGTGTGTGTGTGTGTGTGTGTGTTAGTCGCTTCAGTGAGGATAAATCATTAGATTTTTCATAATATGTGAAAGATACATCTGGGAAGAATCAAGTCTTGATCACATTACGAAAGGAGCGGCAAAGGTGGAAGGTGGAGGAGGTGGAAGAGGAGAAAAAAAATGAAAAAGAAGTGGAAGAGGAGGTGGAAGAGGAGAAAGAGAAGAAAAAGAGGAGGAGGAGGAGGAGGAGGAAGATGAACCAAATGGGTCAAGAAGATCTACCAAGACTTGAGGCAAATGCAAGCAAACGATAAAGGTGAGGCCAGAGGGAAGAGTGAGCCAGCCGGTCATTAAACTCAAGGGAAAGTTTGATAAAAAGAAAAAAAAAACACGAGAGATATAAAGATAACGAAACCTCCTCGAGACATGAAAAGTTATGATGAAAATAGATCTCTTATCTAACCAACGCTTAACTCTACTAACCTATCCTAACCTCCTCTAACCAATATATATATATATATATATATATATATATATATATATATATATATATATATATATATATATATATATAAATATTATATGTTTGATATAATTTGTCTTTGTTTTCGCGTCAGCGAGGTAACGGAAGGTAACAGACGAAAGAATGGCCCAACGCACCCACCAACGCACACACACACACACACACACACACACACACACACACACACACACACGCACACACACACATATATATATATATATATATATGTGTGTGTGTGTGTGTGTGTGTGTGTGTGTGTATAGAGGTGCTACCGAACTCCGCCTGGGGTTGCACTGCTTGCAGTGAGTTGGTTCTGGAAGACTGTATCATCGTCATTGGGCGAAAAGGAGTAGTGTCATTTAGGAACATCTAACTGCCAAGTAGGCCATCGTTTTTCTTGCTACTGATCGTAGCGCATCCTCTGCGAGCGAGGGCGATGCCTTCACCATAGAGCCGCCCAGGTAAGGAAGGGCAAGAGGCGTAATTGGAAAGGGGAAAGATAATGATGATGTGGGGAGTGAGGGAGAAACACGGGTGTTGGGAAGGGTGAAGGAACTATAGGGAAGGGAGGATCACTGGAGATGTGGGGGTTTGTGATGGGTAAGAATGGTGTTGAGGAGGGTAGGTGAGTCATGAATACCCTAGTGATGAGTGATGATGAGGCGTAGAAGGTGATGGGTCAAAAGCACTCGGTTAGGGAATGGGTAAGGGTAAGGGGTGTCTTGACTTCTCGATATGGTGGTGATGGTGTCTGTTACAGGTGGTGAAGATGGTCTTGCTCTTGCAGATGGTTCTGATATAACAGCTGGTGTTCATGCAGGTGGTAGTGTTCGACATTTTAAGGTCAGTGGGTATGATAATTAGGTCGAGTGTGGTGTTGAAAGTAGTGACGACAATATATAGATGTTTCTTATAGTGATATATGTGGTACTGATCCTGGTTGATGGTGATGATGATAATGATTGTAGTGGTGATGATGATGATGATGATGATGATGATGATGATGATGATGAAAAATCCCTAAACTATTTATCTAATGATAATGATGATGATTGAAATGGTGGTCATGATGATGATGATGATGATAAAAAAAAACCGAAACTATTCATCTTGACTCTAAAACTCACTCCCGTGCCATTGCCTCTCACTCTCTTGCTGCCTCACGAAACTCATGGCCACATATCAAACTCGTTAGTGATGTGGGAGGGACAAGAGGCTGAAGTATTGACCCTCTGAGACACACTGGAATGCTGTGGTTTGAAAGTAGCCCAGAGCACCGACAGTGTATGACATATATTAGACTTCTGTGAAGCGATGGAGAACGCGAGAGGCCATGAATATTGGGAGAAGTACACTTCGTATGCATTCCTATGACCGCTGCCATGACCCCCAGCATTCAAATATCTATCACACAATGTGTCGACATCATTGGCACCTGATATTCTGATCCTCGCGATTTTCGTATGATATACGACCAGTGGGTACGTTCCTGACCTACACTTTGTGCTCACAACCCCAGGAGAGGCGCTTCTGAAGGGGTCAGGGACCTGGATGGCTGGTGTAAGGGACCTTGTGCCGTTCCTCGAGTCAAATATCAGCTTGGAATGAGCCTTCCTTCAACCTTTCTTCGATAGCGGCTTCGAACACCAGACGTTGCTTGGATGAAGTAAATAGACTGATTCTGTTCAGTAATTGAGGTCAAAATGGTGAGCATGGGTGATGTATTAGAAGAATGGATTTGTAAATGATTCTGAGAAAGCTGTAAATATGGGGAGGAGAGAGTTGTAAATAAATGAATCAAGTCGACGTGTTGGTGTTGCATGGTAGAAGAGACGTAAACAAATGAGGGTTCGTCTCGGGGATGTGTGACATCCCCCAGCTGCTGGATGTGACCACTCTTGTTGCAGGTCACAGGAATCGACTTTCACAGCTCAAGGACACATTGTACCCTTTCGTGAAGGTATATACATCACTGTCCTTTTTCTTCATATGTCACATATCCAGCTAATACTTTTCCAAAATCATGTCCATTTGCATTCAGAGATGCATGTCCATCTTTGCAGAGGCGCACAAGGTACTCTTTTTTGCTTCTGGGTTTTTCCTCTTCTTTCCTCAACTTTCGTATTCATATCCTCCTCCAGCAGTATAACATTTCTCATCTGGGCAACTTCCCTCACCTTTTCCTAGCTGACTTCCAACTTTGCCTGCCCCATAAGCAGTGACAGCAGCGTCAGATGTTGGAGTCGACACAGACAAAAGAAAAAAAAAGGTCTTTTTCAGTAAAAGCTTTTTAGTTCGCCTTTATTAACACCCCCTCGTAAGTTCGACGTCGTAAATCCTATTCGTTTTCTGAGCACCTGTCTTTTATTGTGCATGTGCTTTGGAGAGCTGTCCCTTCCTTTGATCGTTCTGAATTCTTTAACACAGTCGTTTGCCAACTAAACACAAGCCATCCAAAGGGGCTTTGTTGATGGGACAATGTCGTAATATAGGGACGTCTGGCTCTAGTCCAACTGAACATATTCCACCCACTGGATCTCGTACGAATGTATGATATTCATTTGACCAAGTAACTTGCAAAATAATGTAGCCATTTAGCCAATTAAAGCAAAAGCAAGATACTTTATTTCATGCTGAGTATGAAGAGGTTCCCTCATTACCACGACAGTGTGTGTGTGTGTGTAAAACACTAGCTTGGGGCCTTTCCCTGACGGTGCTACAAGGGGCAGTGTGGCATTCAGGTGTTGAAAGAACTGCTAAGAAAACACACTCAGAGAGAAAGAGAGAGAGAGAAAAAAAAGGAGAAAACTCGTTGAATATCTTGTTCATGGTGCGAGGCTTAAATGAGTCGTGTCGCTAAATATTCTCTGGTTTGTTGTCGACCTTCACAAATTCCTCTGCGCCAGAGCCTGAGTGCCGATGACGCTCATTAACTCACTAACTACTTCGTCTCTAATTAGCGTAAAGAGCGACTGATGTCTTTCAAGCCACTGTTTGTAAGAGTTCCATCACAGAGGATAAGTTGGTTTCAATTTCACGTAATTGTAGTTAATGAGTCCACAAGAGACGGTGGGGATAGGGAAAGGAGTGGCCTCAGTTCACTACTAATGGATTGTATGTTAATTACTTTCTCAAGAAATGACAACAGAGGTAAGACTGATTAATGTTTAATGATATGAAACTTTGTGAAAGGCCTGAGAGCATAAGACCCGAGGTTGTATAAGATCAATTAACGTTTGCTTTCTTACATGGATGGATTTTTTGTCTTTAATCGAGGACATCTTTTTGGTACTGGTTGACAGTTAATG
This sequence comes from Panulirus ornatus, assembly GCF_036320965.1. Taxonomy (NCBI): domain Eukaryota; kingdom Metazoa; phylum Arthropoda; class Malacostraca; order Decapoda; family Palinuridae; genus Panulirus; species Panulirus ornatus. The sequence continues at coordinate 10,489,769 of NC_092276.1, forward strand.
GAGGAGGACACACTAGAAGATAGGAGGTCCAAAGAGAGAGAGTTGGTGTTGGTGTGGTGGTGAAGATAGGAGGTCCAAAGAGAGAGAGTTGGTGTTGGTGTGGTGGTGATGTTTGTGGTGCTGGAAGGTGCAGCTGGTGTAGAAGATGGTGTTGGTATTGTAGATTGGTACTGGAGTTGCAGAGGGTGCTGTATTTGTAGGAGGTGTGCTAATGGTGTGCTACAGGTAGCACAAAAAAAAAGGTTGAGAGGTTTGTTCATGTTAGCGACGGCTGCTACACGTTGGTCATAAACTAGCTTTTGATGGCAGCGGTGCCGATGATGGTAGAGATGATCCATCCAGGACTGGTGGTCAAGTGTTAGTGATCGTGGTGGTGTTTATACACCCTGGAAGGATCGTACAAGTGGGTCGTGTGGTTTTCCAACACCCGAATCTCAGTAATGCTCCCCCTTGTCGATGGCCTCACGATATCACGTCAGATCTCAAGCTCCTCTGCCATGGGTGAGGAAGGCGAGGTGGCCTGGCAAATTAACGTCCTGGAACACATATTGGAAGGCTGACGTCGACTGTAGCCACAAATACTGATACAGTATGATAGATATTAGAATTCTGGAGGGTTGCAATGGTACCAGCGAACAGGAATACTGAGGAAAAACTGTCTGTCGATAGTTTTTAGGGAGGGCGTAAGGATATGAGATGCCAGGAATACTGAGGGAGAACTGTGTGTCAGTATTCTTAAGGAGGGGCAGTTTTTGGATCACGTGTAAATGCTCTAAAATGATAGACTTTGAAGGAGGAGAGGCTCTCGGGTGTGAGTGTGGTGAGAGGGGCAGCTGGTGGCATGGCTGGTTATTGCTAAGTAGAAGCGCTTGTTGTTTATATGATCTCTCCAACGTTTTCATGTCAGCGTTCTTTGACGCTGCCTTGATTAGGGTTCTCGTATCTGTTGCACATGGTATCACCAATGCTTGCCACTTTTATACCTTGCCAGTAATCAGTATTTCTTACATAGCTTTAGCGTTACGCATAACATTCTAAATCCGGGTGAAGCTGCACAAGTGGTTGGGCTGCTGGATAATCGGTGTAAGGATCCATGTCTCTCACTCTCCTAACCAGACCGTTAAACGAAAGGAATATTTGTCCGTATTTTTCTCACAATTTTTTCTCTTATTTCTTTTCCATTCTCATGATTTGCCCAGACCGAAATGGTGCACTTGACCACAGGCTCTCACTTAGCCAATCGTCCATAAGAGTAAAAATGAAAATAGGCAAACACTTAGGCTAAAGGAAACTCGTAAACTTAGATGCACTACCACCTGTGTGTGTGTGAGAGAGAGAGAGAGAGAGAGAGAGAGAGAGAGAGAGAGAGAGAGAGAGAGAGAGAGAGAGAGAGAGAGAGTTCGTACTTCCCAATGACCAAGCAATCGTCGAATTCAGACTCGAACTGGACCTCGGATCTATCTCTGTCGTAAGGCTTACAACTCCATATCCCGAAGCGAGACAATCCTCCATCTTCCCCTGCGACCTTCGAAACCCCCTTTGTCTTGGCAGGCACCAGCCTATCCACCGTGAGGCTGGAATTCCTTTGTAAGCTTAGACTGAACCTCGTCTTACGCCCACGGATGGCAGCAGGGAACACCAGAAACTGGAGTTGATAAGGATGAAACTAACTCATTATTATTCCCTGCCTAAGGCGACCATATGGCGAGCGAAGGCGCCGGAGGACAACGCTACGAGAGCATGAATACATTCACGAGGATTGACGAACGGCGTCACAGACGTCAACCAAAGAGGGAACGTTTACACGTCAACCAAAGATGGAACGTTTACACGTTAACCAAAGATGGAACGTTTGCACGTCAACCAAAGATGGAACGTTCGCACGTCAACCAAAGAGGGAACGTTTACACGTCAACCAAAGAGGGAAGGTTTACACTTCAGCCAAAGAGGAAACGTTCGCACGCCAACCAAAGAGGAAACGTTTACACGTCAACCAAAGAGGAACCGTTCGCACGTCATCCAAAGAGGAAACGTTCGCACGTCAACCAAAGAGGGAACGTTCACACGTCAACCAAAGAGGGAATGTTTACACGTCAACCAAAGAGGAAACGTTCGCACGTTAACCAAAGAGGAAACGCTCACACATCAGCCAAAATGGAAACGTTCACGTCATCCAAAGAGGGAACGTTCACACGTAACATCCAGCAAATGAGATACTCCCAAATTGACGTTGGATCTGAACTGGAAAATGAGTTTGAGTAAATAAAAGACAGACCAGCCTCCATTATTACAGAATTGGAATCTGTCTGATCAATAGATAAAAGTGAATTTCCATCCTGATACAAGAAGGCAGATGCATAATGCTCGGGTAGTAGGAAACAAAAAAATATGCTTAGCTTCCATTAAATACTTTACAATACTTCGAAAATAGTTGTTTTTACGTGGAGGAAATTACACACTTTTCTTTTTTTTTTACCTTAATGATAATGATAGTATTTTACGCCTGTTAATGGCTACCCTGCTTTTCTTTTTTTTTTTTTTTTGAGTGTGTATAACAAGAGGATACGATTCGCATTTTGACGTGCCCCTCAAAAATTGAGTTAGAAAATGTATGTAATGGGATGATGATGATGATGATGATGGTGCGTTTTAGTCCTAGCCAACGTGAGAAATGATGCTCAGGTGTGAGATTCGGTCAATACAGAGGTGTTAAAAATCATCCTTATTTTTTTTTAAGCACTGTGAAAGGGATGTGAGTGAAGTGATTTTTTGTTGAGCGCAATTAGTTCGTAGTGACTATTAAGCCTTTTAGGTTATGGTTAATGAAGATAACAGCATTACTAAAAGTTTGAAAATTACAGCGAAATATTACGTTCCTCTCAAAGATACAAAATGAATATGAAATTCGAGACTTTAAGATCTTTTCTCATTCATTTTGCATCGTTACGTTCTGACAGAAACTAAAAGTTTTCGCTCTGTTCATTTTTTCATGGACGTAACGAATACGCAAATCACTGCAAAGGAACTGAAAATGTTATGTAATGAGACGTTATAACATTTTCCTTCAGAACGACCAATTACAGTCTTATTTCAGGCGAAGCAACAAGTAGGGTTAACTATGGCTTACTGACGCTCAGGTCTTGAAACTGAGCAGCTATGGTGCTCAAGGCACAATAAGTTCAGTAACACTGAGTAATGACTTGTTTGAAGGCGAGATATTATGCCCTTTTCAAAACTAGAGAATCCAGACGTGGCTAGATGTCCTTTGCGAGAACAAGTTATCGTAAAATGTAAACTGTAGTAGAACTAAAGAAATGAAAATACATGTAAAAAGAAGAGAGGAAGAGTGTGAAAATAGTCCTCTGTCCTTTGCGAGAACAAGTTGTCGTAAAATGTAAACTGTAGTAGAACTAGAGAAATGAAAATACATGTAAAAAGAAGAGAGGAAGAGTGTGAAAATATTCCTCTCCCAGCTGAAAAAAATTGATTGGTAGAAAACGTGAAGCTATAATCTATAAAGAACAAGAAGAAGAAGAAACCTCGAGGTTGAGGGTCACCAAGGTGTTGATGATGAGGATTTTCTTTGTGACGTTTTTGATCGGTTTTTGTAGGATAGACTTGTGAGTGTTGCTATCTGGAGCAGGAGCCACGCCTTGGGCAGAGGTTGCCGATCTTCGTAAAAGATTCTTACCTTGCTGTCCAGTTCAGCTCCTCTGGCTTATACAATACTAGTGTTACCTTTTTATGGGGGTTACTTTAGTTACTTTACCAGCATCATCTACTTCTTGGCCTGAACCTTTTTTATGTGTTACTTTAGTTACTTTACCAGCATCATCTACTTCTTGGCCTGAGAGTGAGCACATGAGGACGACCCCTGATCCTGATGCTGATCGTGGCGCTGGTTCGACCCCTCGAGTATTATCTCGTGACCTTTGACCTGATCCTCTTTAAACGTCATGTCAGAGACCAGGGCACAGCATATACGAGAATTCATACCGTCATGGTCAAGGGTCGCCCATTGTGTTCAGGTATCGAAGCGTCGTATTCAATGATCGTACCGTCGGGCTCAAGTATCGAAGCGTCGTACTCAGTGATCGTACCGTCGAGCTCAAGTATCGAAGCGTCGTACTCAGTGATCGTACCGTCAAGCTCAAGTATCGAAGCGTCGTATTCAATGATCGTACCGTCGGGCTCAAGTATCGAAGCGTCGTACTCAATAATCGTACCGTCAAGCTCAAGTATCGAAGCGTCGTATTCGGTGATCGTACCGTCAAGCTCAAGTATCGAAGCGTCGTACTCAGTAATCGTACCGTCGAGCTCAAGTATCGAAGCGTCGTGCTCAAGCGTCGCACCATCGCGTTCAGGTGTCGTACCGTCGTGCTCAAGCAGGTGAAGCGTCGTGGTCAGTGGTCGAAGCCTCGACCTCAAAGTTTCGCATCGTGATCCACAGGGATTTTGTGACAAATGTACGACTTTGACGACCACTTGGCCTACCTCTTTACTTCCACTGATGTTCTTTATTTTCTGTTTCTCTCTTTATTTATGTTTACATAAAAATAAACCACTTTAGACCCATTCGCCTGGATCCGTTACGCTCATAGAAGGATCGGGAAACAAATTGAAGGATTTTATGATTCCTGTTTCCCTTTTCTGTCATTTTTTTTCATTCTCCTCTTGCCTTCATTTTGATATATATATATATATATATATATATATATATATATATATATATATATATATATATATATATATATATATATATATATATATCTTTCTTTCTTTAAACTATTCGCCATTTCCCGCGTTAGCGAGGTAGCGTTAGGAACAGAGGACTGGGCCTTTTTTGGAATATCCTCACCTGGCCCCCTCTGTTCCTTCTTTTGGAAAATTTAAAAAAAAAAAGAGAGAGGGGAGGATTTCCAGCCCCCCGCTCCCTCCCCTTTTAGTCGCCTTCTACGACACGCAGGGAATACGTGGGAAGTATTCTTAATCCCCTATCCCCAGGGATATATATATATATATATATATATATATATATATATATATATATATATATATATATATATATATATATACATATATATATATATATATATATATATATATATATATATATATATATATATATATATATTCCATACTATTCGCCATTTCCCGCGTTAGCGAGGTAGCGTTAAGAACAGAAGACTGGGCCTTTGAGGGAATATCTTCACCTGGCCCCCAGAGAATATATATATATATATATATATATATATATATATATATATATATATATATATATATATATATATACATATATATATACTGCAAAGAGCGGAAGGAGAATAAAAACAATAGGAGAGGCAAAAAGGCATTGAAAAATTCTTTTAACTTGTTTAATATCCCCGGCTGCGTGTACCGGATCCTGGCTAATGGTCGTAAAGTGTTATTCTGTAAGAGGAACACGCACCCAAAAAAAATTAGAAAAAGGAAGAGAAAATAGAATATGCGAACAGCACTTGAGGTAGTGGAGGTCTGGTCAACCTTATGGTCATTGTCGTGTACCTGTATTGGATCCGTGAAGGCAATGATGCATTTTTGAGCACACTGTACGACCCTTGAGGACGACGGATGACCCTTGAGCACGACGGACGACCTTTGAGCACAATGTACGACCCTTGAGGACGACGGATGACCCTTGAGGACGACGGACGACCTTTGAGCACAATGTACGACCCTTGAGCACAGTGTATGACCCTTGAGAACGACAGATGACCCTTGAGCACGACGGACGACCCTTGAGCACAATGTACGACCTTTGAGCACAATGTACGACCCTTTAGGACAACGGATGGCCCTTGAGCACGACAGACGACCCTTGAACACGACAGACGACCCTTGAGCACAATGTACGACCCTTGAGCACAGCGATGTGAACGTTTATATAAATGGCCCTTTCTCTAGCTATGATTCTAAAGATCGGGTCGAAGATAATATTACCCCAGAGTCTTACCCTCACATGAATTCAGGGGTCGAACCATCGTATTCAAGGATCGCACGACCGTTCTCAGGTGTCGTACCGTCGTACTCACACACCCATACCGTCATGATCAAGGATCATACCATATATGTACACTCGTTGTTCTTTCAGTCCAGGGAGTAGATGATGGTAAAATGATGAACAGTATTGTATACCCAGAGATGCAGGACTGAACACCGTTGTATACAAATGTTGTGCCACGACCGAAAAGCTCGTACGAAACACCACGTTTCCTGCCCCTGTCAGCAGGTCTCACAAGTCTGTTCTACAAACAACGACGGAGAGGAAAAAATATCTTCAACATTGTCAACACGAAGTTAACTTTCAATCCTGGAGTTTATTTTTATCATATCTTCCCGGTTGAAAGACTCGTATTTTGCAACACGCAGGTTTCGTCGTAAGAAAAATATGTATCTCACTTATTTCAGCTATTTTTGTATTCTTTTGATGTTTTCATCCTCTTGGGTATCTTTAATCCTTTTTATTTTTAAGTCTTCTGTAACTTCCGTTCAATCACGGTCTTCATTTCTTTCCCTTCCTACCTCGCTGCAATAGGTAGCCCAAATGATATGTCCCTTCTTCTCAAACTCCTAATACTAAAGTCATTCCTTTATGGAGACAAAAATGATACAGGATTAATCTATACGTGGAGGACATCCCACACCTCTCTCTCTCTCTCTCTCTCTCTCTCTCTCTCTCTCTCTCTCTCTCTCTCTCTCTCTCTCTCTCTCTCTCTCTCTCTCTCTCTCTCTCTCTCTCTTACCCTCTCGAGCGCTGCCGTCATCCGCATTCGTGTTCTCGCATTCAACAACGACAGCTGGGGGTCGTAATGACCATATACGTTCTGTGGTGGGTTCGTCGACCTCGAGAGGAATGTGTTTGGCACACTCGTGGTCGCGTATACGTTGCATCTCGCTGAGTAAACCTCCACTTGTCTGGTCCTCGGTCAACAGTGGGGAAGGAGGGGTAGAATTTGTCTTTCCTCAGACCCACTGGGACTCGCTAACAGCCTTCACATACTCGAAGTTTACGGTCAGGTGCTTTGGCTCTTTGTGCTGAACTGCTGGGCATTTGTTTCGTGGCGCTACACATGATAGCAATGAATTGAGCAATATATATTTTTTTTATCTCTTCACATACTCTCAAGATAAAAGTCTTTACATATATTCTTGTTTTCACTAGATTTGTTTCTTTTTTAACTCTTCATATACTCGGAAGATAAAAGTCTTAACATATATTCTTGTTTTCACTAGATTTGTTTCTTTTTTTAACTCTTCATATACTCTCAAGATAAAAGTGTTTACATATACCCTTGTTTTCACTAGATTTGTTTCTTTTTTAACTCTTCATATACTCTCAAGATTAAAGTGTTTACATATATTCTTGTTTTCACTAGATTTGTTACAATTTGTTCTTTAGAATGAGATAGATAGGTTTCACAAGTACTATTTGCGTCCATGATTGGAGACTCTGGTTTTGATAAAAGATACAAGATCGTCATGATATAAATAGAAGACGATGGTCTTCACTCTGTAGCTTTTCTGCTCTTGTCGTCCACCTTTGGTTTAGAGCTCTGATGAAAGAGCTGGTGATCGTCGTCATTCGTGGAAACATCAGTGATACGAAGCTATCTCTCTCTCTCTCTCTCTCTCTCTCTCTCTCTCTCTCTCTCTCTCTCTCTCTCTCTCTCTCTCTCTCTCTCTCTCTCTCGCGTACACTCTGAATGATAGATTTCAAAAGATCCTCCCAAATAGAGTGGCGGTGCTCCTTCCGAATATGCCTATTGCTGGATCCCAACCAATCCACTACGACTTGTCCCATCCTCTCAAGGCGGAGGAGGAAACGTATATCTGAAAATATAAAGGATAGAACGAATTGACATCTTAGGCATTAGCCCAAAGTGGTGTGGTGGTTCTATATTCTATAATACTAAAAGCTTTATGGCACGTAAATCTCGGGTCTCTTTCCATATAGCAGTGAATGGGAAAGGGTTGTTGAGACTGATCTGTTATGTGGCTCGGCCAGAGAGTAACAGTTCGTCTTTAGGGACGCCCAGAATGTACAAAAGGTCACTTTTCACGTCTGTCTAAACTCTGCAAAGGTCAACAACAGCAGTGCTAGTTGAAGTGAATAAAGGTCACCTTTAGTGACATCTAGAATTTGCAGTCACCTTCAAAGGCACTTAAAGGTTACAGTGACCGTCTTCAGGGCCAACTACAATCCATGAGGTCAATATTAGGGTCAACTGGAGTGTATAAAGGTTAACCTGAAGGCTAAAAGAGAATGGTCATCGTCAGGGCTAATAAGAATGGAAATGGTTACTTTCAAGGTCAGACAGTAAGATTGCAGAAATGTCACCATCAGGGACCAGTCAAGGTGTACAAAGGTCACCATCAGAGTTAGGAGGACTACGCTGAAAATGACCTTCATGGCCAGTTATAGTATGCAAATGTTACCTTCAGTGCTGAGGTCACCTTCAGTGGAAAGGTCACTTTCAACGCAAGGGTCACCTTCAATGCAAAGGTCACTTTCAGACCCATCTAGGCATGTGTGTGGGACATAGATGTTTATGTATCACGTCATTTAGTCTCTCAAAGCAATAATAAGAAAATATATAACCTGGAATGCTTTCCATTTTGCACTAAAGGAGACGTTAAAACAAGATGTATTTAACATAAACTTTTCACAACTAAACACAACTGTTCGTGTCTGGTTGTCATGGTATGTGACAGCCACAGGCCATAACCTGAAACTGCTTGGTTGGTATCCTTCGTGCTAACCACAGGTCAGCTGTATTGTTTGCTATGGTGTATACCAACGATAACTTGTTTTCTCAAGCTGTTTGATAATGTTGTTTGTATCAATCTCAGGTCGTTTTAGCTGCTACTTTTTGTATCAACTGCAGTCTGTTTACATAAACTATTTGTTTGCTCTCGTTTGTACCAACCACAAGATTTGGTTTGTTTACTAACATGTTTGCCAGCCATAGGGCGTGGTCTTAAGATGTTAATTACTATTGCCTTTACCAACCATAGACCGTATTCTTAAAGTTGTTTACGTACTGTTGTTTGTACGAACCACAGATCATGGTTTCAAATTTTGTTTGCTACTGTTTGTACCGACCACAAGCGCGTGGTCTCATGCTGTTTGCTTGGTGGTAACTGAGAGCATTATGATATGTTTTCCATGGTTATTTCAAGTATAGAAGTGTTTGAACATCTGAACTTTCAATTTCAAAACAAATTGTTTGTGTCAATCGCAGTTCATAGTTTCAGACTTAAGTCATGATCTCCAGCAAACAGTAGACTCCTGTCACGACCTTCAACAGACAAACAACACTGGGAAAGGAAGTAATAACCTTCACTCTCTCTCTCTCTCTCTCTCTCTCTCTCTCTCTCTCTCTCTCTCTCTCTCTCTCTCTCTCTCTCTCTCTCTCTCTGAGTACTTCTCTTTTGCTCCTCTTTTTCGTCTTCTTCTTCTTCTTCTTCTTCTTCTTCTTCTTCTTCTTCTTCTTCTTTTTCGTCTTCGTCTTCTTCTTCCTCTTCTTCTTTTTCTTCTTCTTCTTCTTCTTCTTCTTCTTCTTCTTCTTCTTCTTCTTCTTCTTTTTCTTCTTTTTCGTCTTCTTCTTCTTCTTTTTCGTATTCTTCTTCTTCTTCTTTTTCGTCTTCGTCTTCTTCTTCTTCTTTTTCGTCTTCGTCTTCTTCTTCTTCCTTTTCTTCTTCTTCTTCTTCCTTTCCTTCTTCTTCTTCTTCTTCTTCTTCTTCTTCTTCTTCTTCTTCGTCTTCTTCTTCTTCGTCTTCTTCTTCTTCTTCTTCTTCTTCTTCTTCTTCTTCTTCTTCTTCTTCCTTTTCTTCTTCTTCTTCTTCGTCTTCTTCTTCTTCGTCTTCTTCTTCTTCTTCTTCTTCTTCTTCTTCTTCTTCTTCTTCTTCCTTTTCTTCTTCTTCTTCTTCTTCTTCTTCTTCTTCTTCTTCTTCTTCGTCTTCGTCTTCTTCTTCTTCATCCTCTTCTTCATCTTCATCTTCTTCTTCTTCTTCTTCTTCTTCTTCTTCTTCTTCTTCTTCTTCTCCTTTGCTATCTTTATCACCTTCTTATTTTTCATTTCTTTATTGCAGTTATCCTTATGTCTCCTACCATTTTCCTTCTGTTGAGTTTTGATTTTTTTTTTCCAACCCACGTTCTCGCTTCCTTCTTCTCTCTTTTTTTTTTCTGTAATCGTCCCTTCTTCGCTCACATTTTCCTTCATTCTTTACAGTTTTCTTTTCTTTAATTCACGACCTTCTGAGCATCCAGTGTGTCAGTTATTATCAAAAACACTAACGCAATAATTACTGATAATCAATGTTGTAATATAATCCTTTATTCATGCGTGCCATTATTGCTTATTTTTTTTTCCCCGAACGGGAAAGAAATGACCCGTTTTTATTTTCTACCCAAAAACGCTTATTACAGTTTTGTGAGACTGAAATTGGGGCGTAATTCTGCTTAATTCGCTGAATTTACCGCACTGTTTTTAAAAAGTTACCAAATTTAGGTTTTGCATTTTGTTTTTCGCATTTTCAACATTTGCCAGAATGGTCTCGTTGCAGGAGCAATGCAGTGAATACAGAATGTAAGTGTAGGATTACAAAGGGGAGGTGGGGGGGAAATTACAGACTTCAGGAAGCAGGAGAAGTCGTCTGCTGTACGATCTATCCTGTGTCTCACCTCTGGTCAACCTCCTCCTCCTCCTCCTTCACCTTCTCCTCTCCTCCTTCTCCTCCTCCGTCTCTCACGGATCTTGGCCGATCTCTTCGTCGTGTTGAGGTGTTTGTTGTGTTCACTCAGGACGAAGGCCAGCATTGGATGGCCACTCGTCAACACCGACGGATATAAATATGATAAACAGGCGACTAGATTAACTCCTTATTGACCTTAAGTTTGGTTTGGTTCGGTTGGGTATATAGGTTGAAACAGATCAGGTTAGGTTAGGCTGTCCTGGAGTCGAACCTAGTCTACCGAGAATGGTAAAATTGTTTCCATTTATATATATATATATATATATATATATATATATATATATATATATATATATATATATATATGTGGATGTGAGTGTGTGTGTGTGTGTGTGTGTGTGTGGGAGGAAAGAAAGATATCAGGACGGAAGAATGAAACTCATCCGGGGCAATTTCTTCAGTGGTCTCTTTAGCCCTCACTCCACCCCGAACCCCCACCCCGAAACCCCCTCGGGGTCCTGAGCCAAGTCGAGTGGTCCTCGTCGAGAGAGACCAAATACTTCACTTAGTAGAGCGCTGAGCGGGAGCTGCCGGAGGAGGGAGTGAGGAGCAGATGAAGGAGACAATATGAAGGACACGAGAGCTAAAGCCAAAGGTTATCCACGCATCTCCTGACCTCCTGATTACTCTACTATTAGGCAGTGGGGGAGGAAATAGCCATGAGGGGTTGAGAATGGTTCAGTTTTAGGTAATGAACAGACAAGAAGAGTTAAGAACGGGTCAGTTTTAGGTGAAAAATAGCTAAGAGGATTTAAGAATGGTTCAGTTTTAGGTGATAAATAGCCAAGAGGATTTAAGAACGGTTCAGTTTTAGGTGATAAATAGCCAGGAGGATTTAAGAACGGTTCAGTTTTAGGTGAAAAATAGCCAAGAGGATTTAAGAATGGTTCGGTTTTAGGTGAAAAGTAGCCAAGGGTATTTAAGAATGGTTCAGTTTTAGGTTATAATTACCCTAGGGGATTTAAGAATGGTTCAGTTTTAGGTGATGAATAGCCAAGAGGATTTAAGAATAGTTCAGTTTTAGGTGATAAATAGCCAAGAGGATTTATGAATGGCTTAGTTTTAGGTGATAAATAGCCAAGGGGATTTAAGAGTGGTTCACTTCTAGGCGATAAATAGCCGAGAAGAGTAAAGAATGTTTCAGTTTTAATGATGGATAATCACTCGAGGATAAGAATAACATAATTAACGACAGTTAAGTAACAGAGGAATGACGTAGTTCTAGGAGATAACGACTTTACGAAGGAACGTAGCACTACTTTAGCTCAGACGAATAGACAGATAATTAAGGAACTTCAAGAAAAGCTTAATTTTACTCTAAATATAGATACTCATAGGTATCACAGGGGCAAAGGAATGGTTGACCTTTAAGGCAGTAAAGATGGGTAATCAAATAGCATATTAATTACTTTACTTTTAGGCAATAAAGAAGAGTAAAGACAGCGATGAAGTCTTCTATTATAGGGAATGACGCTAGATAATCAAGGAGCACGAGAATGACTGACATTCGCTGGCAAAGATTATATAGGAAGGTGAATGATACTAGCTTAGGTTTAGATTATAATGACTCATTAACAAAGGCCGCATTAGTAATCTAGTTTTAGAGCTGTTACGACAATCAGAGAACGTAAAAAGGGAATAATTTCTGTCACTAAGATAAGAGAACATATAATCAAGGAGCCTGAGGAATCGTCCAGTCAGTCACGATAAACATTCATTGAATTTGAGAGGGATTTAATCACATTCAGGTGCAATAATCCTACAGGAGAATAAGTGGATGAATGCGGATTGATAGTGAAGAACACAACATATCTCTTTATCATCACTATTAGAACCTTCAATTTCCTTAAAATCAACAGGACACGAACTCAGCATGTACGTCTATGGGTGTGTCTTCATCTCACAGAATTTTCTCAGAGTTTTAGAAAGTCTATCTATCGACTTTCACTGATAAGCATTGGTAAATATTTATTATAGAAATGTCTCTCAAGTCTCCTCTTAACATACCTATGTGTTGCAGATACGAGGGAAAACAGTGCCATTAATTGCCTTTCGTTTGACGTCAGTTATAACACACTTGCAAGGGAAGATGCCTTTGATCTTAGCGTAATTACAAATTATGGATGGTGGGAGCCGAGTTCTCAAACTGAGTTGAAGACTTTGTTTTTCCCTCAGTGTGACAACATCTGGAGAGTCTTCTTCTTTCTTCACCTCCTCATTATAGCGGAGAGAAATAAGACATTTCCTTTTTAATTTTAACTTTCGTTGAATTTTTTTTTTTTATACGGCGTAATACTAGGCCATTTTCTTCTCTCCTTCTGTCTTTAATGTCTCTCTGTCTGTGTGCCCACACACACACACATTCTCTCTCTCTCTCTCTCTCTCTCTCTCTCTCTCTCTCTCTCTCTCTCTCTCTCTCTCTCTCTCTCTCTCTTAGTACTTTTCTTTTGCTCCTCTTTTTCTTCTTCTTCTTCTTCTTCTTCCTCTTCTTCTTCTTCTTCTTCTTCTTCTTCTTCTTCTTTCTTCTTCTTCTTCTTTTTCTGTCTTCTTTTTCGTCTTCTTCTTTCTTCCTCTTCTTCTTCTTCTTCCTCTTCTTCTCCTTCTTCTCTATTTCGTCTTCGTCTTCTTCTTCTTCTTCCTCTTCTCAAAGAAGATACTACTCTGTTTTCTGTTCGCTTCCTTGCTTCCTCCTTTACCCAAGCTTTTCATTGGCACGATAGCGAGCAGAGCCGTGATAGCTAGACATGCCACCGCAGGAGGTTATCACCAATGGCATGAGAGTGTAACTGGTGTCGGCGGGAGATGGTAAAAAGCGAAGGTAACCGATAGTCACTGGGAAGGCGAGAGCCATCAGGGTACCTGACGATGTAAGATGATGTGGAGATGAGTGGTGTTGTTGGTAGCGGGCGGGAGATGATGGTAAGTGGCGATGATGATGATGAGAATAAAGTGGATGGTGGTGATGTAAGAAATGCGATAGTGAAGGAGGACAAACGAAGGCAACGAGATGCCGCGGTGAAAACGGAGTACGTGGAAAGACTTGACCAATTGACCACAAGAGGTTCATCGAGACAACGTGTGTGAAGTGGCCTCGAGTGGAAATACAACCACGAGAGGTTTAACGAGACGATCAGCCATGGAGTATGTGAGGATAGTTGACGTGACCATCTAATCACAAGAGGTTCAACGAGCAGGATTGGATGAAGAGTGTGTGTGTGTGTGTGTGTGTGTGTGAAGCGACTTAAAGCATGGGGCAACCGACTGACTGATTGACTTTCGGGTGTGCAACGAACAGATAGATCGGCTGACTGACTCTCTCTGGGGGGGTGCAACGAAGGGGACAACTGACTGACTGACTCTCTGGGGTGCAACGAATGGGACAAACGACTGACTGACTCTCTCTGGGGTGCAACGAAGGGGACAACTGACTGACTGGCTGACTGTCTCTTGGGTGCAACGAAGGGGACAACCGACTGACTGACTGACTCTCTGGGGTGCAACGAACCGACAGATCGGCTGACTGACTCTCTCTGGGGTGCAACGAAGTGACAGATCGGCTGAGGACTTTAAGAGAAAAGACAAGTTTTGCAAATACCCACAGAGGATATACCACGAGCCCATCGGCCGAGGGAAACTGTGCGAGGCAACAAAGCAAACAACTAATCACTAAAGGTTGGACGAGATAGCCAATCAAGTGTGGCGTGTGTTTAAGGGGCAGGAGGGAGACACGACACTGCCAACGGAACGCTGGGAGCTCACACGCCACTTGCTATGCATTGGGCTGCCCTCAAAGCCCTACACTATTTGCAGAAGAAATTGAAGTTGGGGGGAAAGTACGATAAAGAATATAGATTCTTCTCACTTTCCCCCTTGCCAATAGATTCCTCGATCTATATTCTTCAGCGTATCATCAATGTTCGTATATCAAGGATTTCATGGCGGTGTGGTATTGTCAGATTCAATATGATGTATACAAATGAAGATACGTTAGTGGCTTAACAAGTTCGAATTTAAGGATCGTATAGTGAAAAGAGCACTTCATATTTTGCTAAACAAGTTCGAATTTAAGGATCGTATAGTGAAAAGAGCAATTCATATTTTGCTTAACAAGTTCGAATTTAAGGATCGTATAGTGAAAAGAGCACTTAATATTTTGCTTAAGTTCCAATTTAAGGATCGTATAGTGAAAAGAGCACTTAGTATTTTGCTTAACAAGTTCGAATTTAAGGATCGCGTAGTGAAAAGAGCACTTAATATTTTGCTTAACAAATTCGAATTTAAGGATCGTATGGTGAAAAGAGCACGTAATATTTTGCTTAAGTTCCAATTTAAGGATCGTCTAGTGAAAAGACCACTTAATATTTTGCTTAACAAGTTCGAATTTAAGGATCGTATAGTAAAAAGAGCACTTAATATTTTGCTTAACAAGTTCGAATTTAAGGATCGTATAGTGAAAAGAGCACTTCATATTTTGCTTAAGTTCGAATTTAAGGATCGTATAGTGAAAAGAGCACTTGATATTTTTGGAGTCATTGGACACACACAGTATTTTAAAGAGATTTGATCTCACGTCTTCTGCCCAAGCGGGGGAATGATAGGAAGGAAGAAAATTAGAAGACGAAGAAGGAGGAGGGTTGGTCTTGCTACTGAGAAACAGCCTTCCTGAAACGAGACAGAATTCAGTTTCAGAAGACGATGAAAGGTGGCCCAGTTAGATAATACATTATGTGAAGAGTAACTATAGGAAGAAAAAGCACATAATGGTGTTGATATTGTGTCATCCTCCAAGGAATTTCAGTGACCCAGAACAAATAAATACGATGGTAACTGTGAATAACCACTCAGGATAGAACACGAAGCAGTAAAACATGCACCTCTCAGAGGTGGTGAATGACTTGGGTGAAATTCAGTTACATGGAGACAGACAGGGGAATGTAGGATTCTCATGGTGACTGAGAGTGATAAGAGACACAATTTCTTCGTGTATATACAAGAGAATATCCAATGCCAGCTTGATGAAGAAGATAGTGAACAGTTGGTCACGAGGTGTAGTGATAGAGCAGGAGGAATTAGATGAAGTGTGAGGTGAATCTTGATGAGTTCAAGTAATAGAGACCCCTTCAGTGTAAAGTTCCTTCTCGTGCAACGCATATATGTAAATAGGTAAGCACACACACACACACACACACACACACACACGAACACACACACACACACACACACACACTCACACACACACACACATACATACACACATCATGTGGAAGGAAAGAAGGGGGAAGTCTTCCAGTAATTCTGAATATGTGGCAAACTGAAGACATCTAAGAAATTCATTTTTAACGAACGAATACTCAAATTTCATTCGTACTACTCACATTAGCTCCCACATCACTCAATATAGTCCGAGCATAACTCGAACTACCTTGTCCTAATATCTCTTCTTAGTAGACGCTCATTGAAACATAATTAGACAGTTCGTCATCAAACAGAACTCTACAAGGATCCCAAGATAGAGGGCAAAGAATTATCTCCCGTTCCCACAATAGCCTTCCATTAGCGTGTGTAATGTAGTTCCGAGCGCCACCACTGACATCAGGAGGGTGATTACCCAAAACTAATTACGAACTAATTACCAAGTTTCTAACATTCCAGTTAACGCTGTCACGGTGCCTACCAAAAGGTGTCTTTTTTTGATTTCTCATTCATGCGATCTCATGGAGTATAGTATATTAGATTATAGTCATGTAACGTAATTTCTGCATGTGACAATATATGTATATACATATATATATATGAATATCACTCCACAAAATTTAATGCACTGTCCATTGAATATAATGTATCGCTTCATAATGCTAATTGCGTAGTTCAGAATACATCACATTAGCTCCCTCCCACGCTACGCTTGCTCGCGAACTCATTACGTTCCAGTTGTGCCGTAATTTAGGACGGAGTATGCAAAAGCATTACTCGCACACTCATGCCTTGTGTAACACAGCGCCCCCCAATGACACAGTACATTGAAACTGAGAGATGACAAAAATATCGCGCACTCATGCCATGTGTAACACAGCGCCCCCAGCGACACGGTACATTGAAACTGAGGGATGACAAAAATATTCCAGTGATAAATGGCTGTATTCGCTCGTACACACTTTGGTGAAATGGTGAGCGTTACTGATTACGGGTCGGTAACTGGTTACCGAAGTGATGCGACATCGAAGAGGAAATCAGGTGGTGCGAAAACAAGAGAGGAGAGGAGGTGGAGGGGAGTATGGTCTAAACAGACGCTCGAGGAGCAGCGTGTGGTGCCTCGTATGTATGTGCTGGAGATGATCAAGAGCTCTTCGTCAGGAGCGAGAGGGGGTCTCTCGAGTGTTTATCTCACGTAGTTCCTGACGAAGGATTGCGCCGTCGCCACCTATTTGAGTCCTATCTTACCGCAAGTGTTTGTCGGGTGGCGATGGCGCGGAGGGACACGTTCCCAGACCGCAGATGAACGAAGAGAGTGAGTGTCAGTGAGGTTCTCAAGGTGAAGAGGAGTGGTGGGCTTCCAGACCAGGGTGTAACAAGGAGGAACGCCCATGGCTACATGTACGTACACTGCGGGTGGAAAGGACGGAGTCTGGAATGGCTGAAGACATCAGAAGAAAGGAGAGAGGACATTCAGCGAGTTCTGACAGCTAACGAACCTCATTTTGTCTCTTTATAACCTATGTCATTTTATCATCCACTCATTCCTCCCATGGTCTCTCCCTTCCTTGCTACCTCACGCTCTACATTTCATTTCTCTCACTCCCGTTCTCCCCAAATCCGCCTTCACAACGTACCATCTTCTTGCGCCTCTCCCCAGCACTGGCCTTCGGCTGTTCTATCGCCTCGCATTCTCCCTTACGACTTTCCTGGCATCGTTTCATGGAAAAGGTATTCTTCTCATTTCAATCTCAGGATATTACTCCAAGTGGTCATTTCTCTCGAATTTACTGAACTGAATATTCCTTTTTACGGCATGATAAACCACTAAGCCATAATATTATTGTTGATGATGTTTTAGTTTTTATTTGCACATTCTACCCAAGCAGCGTCGGAAATAGATCATAGTTTATGTGCTTAAGTTAGCGTTTATAGCTCCATGATAGTGTAACATTCCATATATTTTCATATAGCGATTCCCTCGACCACTATTGAGTTCCTTTATCCCTGGTATACAGTATCGACGGCATTGTAACGTTGCGTGCAACAGCATCCGTCACACTGTATCGGCTGTAATAGCATCATCTCCTGTAATGGGTCGTTCTGCAGATGTTTTTGTTGGTTTCCAAAATGTGTCGTCCTCTGTAATGTTCCCCAAACCCACGACATGTCGTCTATGCAGTTCTGTTCTTTGGAGTATGTCGATCTCCATAGCGCTTTCCCCTCATGATGTCATTTATAATTCTACGTCTACGATCATTCACTTCACGCACACGCCATTCATTATATAAAGAGGAAGTTTTCTGTTGATCCAACAGACTGTTGTTTCTATTTCCCCTAAACGGTATTGTTCTCCTACCGTTTTTTGTTTGGAAACGCACTATTTCCCCGTAATGTGTCGCCTCCCGCATAGTACATGCGTCCAGGAGTGAGTCAGGTGACCAATAGGATCTTAATCTAAGGCTCTGGGGTGAATCTGGTGACCAATAGGATCTTAATCTAAGGCACTGGGGTGAATCTGGTGACCAGTAGGATCGTAATTTAAGGCTCTGGAGTGAATCTGGTGACCAATAGGATTGTAATCTCAGGTTCTGCCGTTTATAGTTCACTGTAGATCCATCGGAAGTGTACTCTATCCAAGGCTTCACTCTTAAGCAGGAGGAGAGTCAGTTAGCAGCCGTCTTTGGTTCTTAGGTTCAATAACTTTGCCACGACAGAGCACGCAAAGGCGCCCTGCTAGTGTGAGCATTTCTGTACCTACAGATGTATCACCCACTTATGACATAAGTCTGTATGCAAAATTGTCTGTTGGGGCTTCGACGGCACTGGACAGATGAGGGTCATTAACCCAGAATCCCGACCGTACACCAAATTTCACACCAAAAAAACTGTGGCAGTATCACCCGATTTGATCTGTGATATGTATCTTTGCAGCCACATTTACATAGACGCCAGACAGTAATAAACTAAATTGTGATGACCATTTGATATGCACTGCATAAAGACAGACTATCCTTCCACTGTAATATTCTTTACTTTAAACTCTTTCTCGGAAATTGGTTAAACGAACGATCCGTAGGGAAAGAGGAACACTGAAAGCAAAACTGGATACAGAGGAATTCAGTTAGCTACATACCATTGGTTCCTTGTGTCCTTAGGTAAAATGATCTTATCGGTTTTCCTTGGAGTCTTCTTATTTCCTCTGCGTTTTCCTGTTTACAGTCTCCAATATCTCGACTATGCGTTTTCTCTGCCCACTCTCATCCCCTCTGTTCGTCCACCTTGTTCTCTATCGCTCTCTTCTGTCTGTTTCTTTGGTGTATTTGAGTCTTATAAGGGTCCGAGATGCCTCTTTCTCTGTCTGTTTCTTTGGTATATTTGACTCTTGTAAGGGTCCTAGATGCCTCTTTTTTTCTCCTCTCTGTCCTTAGCATCATTTGTGTGTCTCCTGTCCTCATCCTGTAGCCTTGATATATCTTTTGCAGTTGCCTTCTCTTCTCGTACCAACACAGAATTGAAAACATCCATCTTGAACTCCTTCTTCCCTCACTTGTCCATTGTGTGTTTCCTCTCTACACATGGAATTCCTCCCGTGTCCTCTGTGTTCTCTTAGCCTCCTCTGTATTCCCCCAGAGGGGATCCGCATCCATCCCACACTCCCTGCATCCTAATATGCCACTTGCCTTCACTCTCTCTCTCTCTCTCTCTCTCTCTCTCTCTCTCTCTCTCTCTCTCTCTCTCTCTCTCTCTCCCATCGTAGTCTTTTCGTACCTCCCGTCCTCTTACGTCAGCAAAGAGAATACGTAAAGAGGAAAGTCTCTCTGTATAGCCCACCCTCTTTTACGATCTACGTTGCACATTACAAGCTCTTATTCATCATAGACAACCATTGAGTCCATGTTAAGGGACTCCTCCCACAGCTGCATACGGATCAACCTATCCTCCTCTGTCCAGGGGTTCTCAAGTTCTCATCTCTCAACTCATGGGAAACTCTGTAGTCTAGGGAGTTCACGGGAGGACACGATACCCCTTTTCGTGCAAGCGGGGAGGAGAGATACCAGCTCCGCCAATGGATCTTCATCGCCCCCCTCAGGGGAAATTAATGCAAGGGAGGTGGTGACACTTCATTTCTCACCAGAGCAGAGAACAAAGACACTTGCTCCTAACGTATATCTAAATGTTTGATATAGTATAGTCCAGGATACTCTTTGATTGAGGTATGTATATATATATATATATATATATATATATATATATATATATATATATATATATATATATATATGTATATATAATGATAATACTTGTTAAAGTTTTCCGCGTAGCATACTTTCACAAGGACAAAGAGAAAGAACAGCCCCATTTGCTAACATCCATTCTTTAGCTGTCATGTGTAATGCACCGTAAACCAGAGCGCTCCTCTCTACAGACAAGCTCGCCAGACCTCTTCCTGTGGTTTTCCGAAACCACTTTACATATGGCCTGGTTCAGGCCATTAAGCATCTGTCGTCCCACGTATGGCACACCACTCCAGTTCGCTCTCTACCATACACGCCCCTTACCCTACTGCATTAAGGGCCCTCATTGATTCAAAGTCTCTCTCACTCCATTCCTTAATCTCCTGGATTCTTCTCCCCCTCTCCTCTTGATCCTCCGCTTCTGACACATTAATACGCTTGCGTCAGTCTCTCTTTATTTATCTGCTTTATTTCCAGTCCGTTTCAGGACACTCTTTTTGTATCTTTCAGTCACACTCAGCTACCCACCACATATCTCTCTTACGGTGCCATACCTTATACAACTGTCCTTCTTAACATTGCATACTGTCCTCGAGTACTTTATTCACAACACGTTCATTCTCCTCCGTTCTTTTGTTTTTAGGGTAAACGACCCCCAGACACATAATCCCACAGAGACTACCATTACAGACTTATCGCACCCAGGTCTTCTGCTCATCATCCTATGGTTCACTTTGTCTCCCATTCTTCCATCCCTTGTCATGTTCACTCCTTGATACCTCAGCGCTCTACTGCCTCCTTGTTCTCTCAGTAAAAACTCACTCTCAAACGAACTTGTCTCTCAACCTTGCTAAGCTCTCAACGTCCTCCTTCTGCACACGTGCCACAAACCAGACTCTAGATTCTCCAGTTTCTCACTTTAAAAGTCCGCCTCCAAAGATCTGTCAACTCCAAGCACCAATTGACTCACTTTCCAGGTCCTCCTCCTCTCCAATCCTCAGAATACTGTAATACCGCCCCTCTCTCTTATGACTCTTGCATTTACCACCCTTACCACCCCATCCATAAACAGATTAAGCATCCATGGTGACATCAAACACCCTTGACTCAGACCCACCTCACTTGGAGTAACTCCTTCACCTCTTGTCCTCCTCCAGCAAACATCTCCCTTTCTCCATGGAAGCCTCCTAAAGGCTCACTGTAGCCTATCTATCTCATATATCCGTAGCGCAATACATCGCTATCATATCTCTGTCAGATTCCTGCTCAAGATCCACAAATGCCACGCGTTAGCGAGGTGCCTCCAGGAACAGATACAAAAATGGCTTCACTCCCTCACGTATAGTCTCTAGTTGCCTTGTATTACCACTGCAAGGAAACCAGAGCTTCCTCCGTCCACAACCAGGCTCGCAAGGGCGTATAGCCTCATGTTCCGCATGAGTCAACATACTAGACAAATAGAGAAATACGACTGAGATCATATATCTTGGTTATAAGTAATTGCAACGTTGTCTTTCGAGGCAGTTTCTGCCCTCCGTTACATCATAACTTAACCATAACATACTGCACAACTCTTAGACAATGACTCACAAGAGACCAGTTTATTGTTTAGCTCGGACGTTCCTGTCGCCACCTGGCTTCTCTGAGCAACACCTGCCGCGGTTTATATTGGCGTGGTTTCTAGTCCATAAATTTTCATGAGTGGTTCCATGGATAGCCAAACCTCCCTGTGTTAGGCCTCAGCTCGTGGGCACTACATGCCATGAGGGAAGGTATCTTTTTGATATCATCTGAAGTTCGTAAGATATCATACCTTGTTCTTTCCTGTTGTTGAAATAACCATGAACTAAGACATATTTTGGTTCGTAGGAGACCTCACTGGAATGGTGTACAATGGTTATGTGGCACGGTACATTATCATGCTACAGTATGATGGTGTATAGGTATGGTAGAGTGTCTGTAACAATGAATCAAGGTTCAGTGTTATGGTATGGTGCTGGTGGTACACTGATATTGGTACAATGTCATGGAGTTAATGATTCACTGTTATGATAGAGGGTTAAGAGCGTACTATCACTGTACAGTGTCATGGTTCAGCGTAAAAGTTAATGGTTCATTGATGCAACACCTCACTTGACATTGTTGTAACAAGAGTGTTTTGGTAATTCCTTTATCACATGATCCAGTCATTATGGTAATCATTCACATATGTCTACACGACTCTTCGATATCTCGACCTTGATAATGGTTCATATAATATATATATATATATATATATATATATATATATATATATATATATATATATATATATATATATATATATATATATATATATATATATATATATATATATATATATATATATATATATATATATATATATATATATATATATATATATATATATATATATATATATATATATATATATATATATGATTCGATGTATTCTCATCCTTCATCTGCCAAAAGGTTATCATTTGACTTTAACCTAAAACTCATGTAATTAACTGCAATGCACGGGTCATGACCAGACGGGAATCATGATCGACATTGCTGATCAAGGAAACAAAGTTTTTGCAATTAGCCATCAAAGGATATACAAACAGCATTTGTACAATTAATAGCCACATAGTAAATCTGTAGCGTCCGTAAAAATGAATATATATATATATATATATATATATATATATATATATATATATATATGTATCTAAGCCCCCAACCCCCCCTCTTCCCCCCTTCCCCTGCCCCAACCCCCCTCCCCCCTCTAAATAAAAGAATATAAATCTCATAAAAACACATCGCTATTAATAAACGCAGTCAATAAACCACCAGTAAAGCAACATTACTGATGGAGAGCAAGAATGATTTCACTGCTAATAAAACTTCCTGTATTGGCTAATTGTCATTAACGTAAACGGTACTGCAATGAATCCATGTAATGTATTGCATCATCGTGAACGAACTCGTTAATGAGCCAACTCGTAATGAAATGTCGTTCAGCTCACAGAGCCAAATGTAAGGTACACACCAGTAATATCGTATGGCACTTCGCACGCGCGTGGGGAGTAACCGTATTGATAAATATATGAAAGACAATTTTACCCATGGAATCATAGGGAAGAACAATGAATTCATGTACACAGAAGTGTGTATAGTTTTCGAACGTATAGATACTAGGAAGGAAATAGCCTCAGACCATAGATACATACATAGAATAGACCTGAATTGATAGATAAGGTTCAGAACAATAGATTCGAGAAACACAAGAACACAACAAGGGTCGATAGATCAGAGATGATAGATATTAGAGGAAGAACAAAGTTTTAGGGAAAAAAATACGATATGTTCAGACTCATTGGACTATCACTTAAGGTTTGAATGCCATGACCAAGAGACCTTTGGCATGAGCAAGTAGGGGAATTGCGAGATGTGATGTCCGTGTGTGAAACGCTCAGCTCCCAAACCTTTTGGAGAAGTGGGAGAGGCTGGAAATGCATTACGTGTTCTAGGTGTCCGTCGCTGTCAAGTCCCTCGCTAACTTGCGAGTCAAAATGATTACTACCCGGGAGCCTCTCTCTCTCTCTCTCTCTCTCTCTCTCTCTCTCTCTCTCTCTCTCTCTCTCTCTCTCTCTCTCTCTCTCTCTCTCTCTCTCTCTCTGAGTCAGTGTGAGTCGCTCCGTTCTCATGAAGCGAATCGCATCTGTTGATTTTTTGACGGGGTGAATATATTCTTACGTTTTGTTTTTCCCCCATTTAAGAGTAAGATAAGAATTCAAGTTCAAATTCTAATATTATAAAGGAGATGACGGAAATTTGCTCTTTTCTAAGTGTGAATTGAATGCATCTTCGTCTGTGTGTATATATATATATATATATATATATATATATATATATATATATATATATATATATATATATATATACCCATCCCTCTGCTCAATTGATATATGATTCTCTAACCCCATTAATAGAAGATATATTGCATACCTCACCCAAAACAATTATGGTTTCATAAAATTCATGTTGAAGTAAGTGTATTGCATACACAGTACACTGTCGTCATAAAACTAGCTACCGGAATGAATAAATAACCAGTAATAATGCATGAAATTAATGGTTCATGGGCTACGCTGATGAATGCAGCTACTGTAATGAATTCTGCATAGTTAATTCGAACAATGAAAACATGTGTATAGCGGAAGGATAAAGATCTTGGGGTAATTGCATTTGTATGTATTTATGTTACGTGGGGTAATAGATTTCAAGAGGCTGCGGGTATTAACGCTAAGCCTATTCCAGGACACATAAGCACACACACACACACACACACACACACACACACACACACACACACACACACACACACACACACACACACAGCATCACATACATACATACACGAGGCGACACGAGTGTAAAACTCTCTCCCCGTAGCATACAAATATTAAGCACACACACACACACACACACACACACACACACACACACACACACACACACACACTTAGCAAATATTTCAAATATGTAGCTAGATATATATTTATATTGCACCTTCACCAACAACAACCCACTAGACCCTATAACTATGTATGACAAAGAACTCCACCAACAACAGCAATGGATTTTATATAGCAGTAACAACCTTATGAATAACAAGTAGTTGATTTAGGCGTACTTTTTTCGTGGATGCTAAAGTAGCGACTTTTTTTTTTCGTGGATGCTAAAGTAGCGTACTTTTTGGGACCAGGTCTGGTAGAAACTTAGACGAAGGTAGAGACCATACTGTATATCTACTATGACTTAACTACACTTCATATTCTACCTGTTCCACTAACTTTGCCAGATTTACATAGCTTATCATCTGCGTAAGTAAGAGAACTGGGAGAAAATGAGTGAAGATATAGCTGATTAGTTCTTTTAACTCTAAATTGAAAAATGTCTCCTTTCTTTACCCCACTAGTTCTTAAAACTATAGTATAGTTGATAAAAACAATTACTTCCTCTAACTCTCAGGTCAAAAAATATCTCCATTCTTTGCCCTACTTGTTCCAAAAACAAAGAACCCAGTTATGTCTTCATCCGTTTTCGTTCACTGGCATGAAAACGGGTCCAGTTTATATGGTGTTAGGAGCACACATAAGACCGAATTCCTTTGGCATCTTCCACAGCAGACGATCAGCATCGCTTTAAAATTCAAGGGAGAGGGTGGGTGTTAAGCTCTCCTATTTCTAGGACAAACACACCATGCTCTCCCCAAAGTGATGTATGAGGGGGAAAAAAATAAGTTTCCATCGTTGAATTCTTATCTACAGGATGTGTTCATCCACATAATACCGTGTGGGTGTGGGGGATAGGATTAGACCCGGAGGGAGGAGGATCAAGTGGAATAGGTTGGGTGAGAGAGAGAGAGAGAGAGAGAGAGAGAGAGAGAGAGAGAGAGAGAGAATTCGAAGAAAGGGAGATAGAAATCCTGTGCCATATCTGTCTATGTATTTAGCCCAGGACCAGTTTCTACCAAAGAGTCATAGTGTTATTTTATCATGGGTGTTTGTGATGGCTTCTGGAACCCAAGGGTGCGCTACATCCTGTAGCAGGGTAATGTAGATTCCATTGGATGGAGAAGTCTGTAATAAGACTGTATTCCCAGTTATACAGTCCCGCTAAAAGTAACTTTTCACCTTCAGTGTAGCTTCGAGCAGGTGGAGTCTGGTAACACCAGGGCTATATATATATATATATATATATATATATATATATATATATATATATATATATATATATATATATATCAACAAAGTACGTACACGAAGCAGTTTTTCTAACCCCTACATATAATGATATGGGCTAGCCTGCTCGTACAAATAAGTGTATAGAAATCGGTAACGAAAGGAGATTCAGCTGTGGAAACGGCATCAATGTATCCAGTTCACTGATGCTTTCTCATCGGGTGGAAACGGCATCAATGTATCCTTTCTCATCGGTGGACACATGTCTGGAAGATTTCATCTGTCGTAGATTCAGCATCAACACCATTGGCGTCCATTCAGGATAAACTAACTTAACACAGGATAAACTTTCTTAAGACATGTTAGCTGGATATCAAGGACCAAGAACCGACGTGGTATGAAAAGTCCTAATCACATTTCATTTTCCCTCGTTGGCTATCATTTGAATCGTTAACTTCCGAACACCTTTTTCCTACGTATATTACCATTAACTTTCAATGATCAGGGTATTTAAAAAAGTTAATAAATCTTTTCATGGACTGTGAGTGAAATCATCCATTCTCTCTCTCTCTAAACACGAAGCCCATCGAAACGCGTTTTCATCAGCTGGAAGATCGAGTCATATTCTTATACATATATACATATATTTTTTCCTCCCTATCGTATACCGTTTTAATTTTGCCGACAGGTTTTTGAGCTCCAATCGCCGCTCGAATACACTTTCCATTTGCTAAATGAACGGCGGTCAGCCATCAACGGAATTCATATGTGATTTCGTGGATATAAAAGGATTCTTTGTTTGGATCTCCGGACCATCATTATGATAATGGAAATACATCAAACAAGTTTCTATTCCTTTTTTTTGTGGGGAGGAGGGCAAACTAAGCTTGGGGGGGGCAAACTAAGCTTGGGGGGGGCAAACTAAGCTTTGGGGGGGCAAACTAAGCTTGGGGGGGCAAACTAAGCTGGGGGGGCAAACTAAGCTGGGGGGGCAAACTAAGCTTGGGGGGAGGGCAAACTAAGCTTGGGGGGGCAAACTAAGCTTGGGGGGGGCAAACTAAGCTTGGGGGGGCAAACTAAGCTTGGGGGGGCAAACTAAGCTTGGGGGGAGGGCAAACTAAGCTTGGGGGGGCAAACTAAGCTTGGGGGGAGGGCAAACTAAGCTTGGGGGGGGCAAACTAAGCTTGGGGGGGCAAACTAAGCTTGGGGGGGGCAAACTAAGCTGGGGGGGGGCAAACTAAGCTGGGGGGCAAACTAAGCTTGGGGGGAGGGGCAAACTAAGCTTTAGGGGGCAAACTAAGCTTGGGGGGGGCAAACTAAGCTTCCAGAACCATGATATTTTGCCTCTAAGCTGCTCCAGTGGCGTTCATTGATCTGTAAATTTGTCTTTCCGTTGCAGGAAAACACACGAAATGAGGTTAGGTGACATTTAGGACAAGCTGTGTGTGTGTGTGTGTGTGTGTGTGTGTGTGTGTGTGTGTGTATGTGTGTGTAGGACAAGCTGTGTGTGTGTGTGTGTGTGTGTGTGTGTGTGTAGGACAAGCTGTGTGTGTTGTGTGTGTGTGTGTGTGTGTGTGTGTGTGTGTAGGACAAGCTGTGTGTGTGTGTGTGTGTGTGTGTGTGTGTGTGTGTGTGTGTGTGTGTGTGTGTAGGACAAGCTGTGTGTGTGTGTGTGTGTAGGACAAGCTGTGTGTGTGTGTGTGTGTGTGTGTGTGTGTGTGTGTGTGTAGGACAAGCTGTGTGTGTGTGTGTGTGTGTGTGTGTGTGTGTGTGTGTGTGTGTAGGACAAGCTGTGTGTGTGTGTGTGTGTGTGTGTGTGTGTGTGTGTGTGTGTGTGTGTGTGTGTAGGACAAGCTGTGTGTGTGTGTGTGTGTGTGTGTGTGTGTGTGTGTGTGTGTGTGTGTCAAGGAACAAAAGGGGGCACACGACGTATTCTCTGGACTCCACGAAGACAAATTTCCACTTTTCGTTTCCAGGAATCCAGCATTCATGGCAACGCGGTAGGAGACACTCAGCGTTCCAGGGACCAGGCAGAAGGCATTAGCTGTAATCCATGACCTCTGTGACGTATCCATGACCTCTGTGACGTATCCATGACCTCTGTGACGTATCCATGACCTCTGTGACGTATCCATGACCTCTGTGACGCATGGGGCTGACCATGATGACCCCTCATTAACAACAGACATGGGTCATGAAGAGGGGGGTGGGGAAACGTATCCATGACCTCTGTGACGTATCCATGACCTCTGTGACGCATGGGGCTGACCATGATGACCCCTCATTAACAACAGACATGGGTCATGAAGAGGAGGGTGAGGATACAACAGCAACTATGACCTATCTTACATTCGTTGGTCTGTTATTCATATGGTTTATATAAATCAGTTGGTGTGTCTTGGTATCTATAAACCCCTTCGAGAACAGGGATACAACTTTTTAGCTTGACGGTATAACACCTTGGGTGTGATGACCATTAATCTAACCCTTAAAGGGTTAAGTTTAAGGGTCATTATACCCAAGTGTCGTACCTTCTTTCTCAAGCGACTTCCCTTCAGTGTTTAAGGAGTTTATTCTTAAATGAGCCATTATGTAGCTGTCAGACTTGTATGACCGACTCCATGGCAACGTTCAAGAAGACCCATGGCGAAAACGACGCACTTCGACACACGACATGTGACCTTGGTCCCATCTAACACCATCTGCAAACGCGAGTTAAGGACCGGTGTGTGTGTTTCTCGCCAGCAATTTATTCTGCATGACCCGGTTCACACACGAGTCGAGTGACCTGTGTAGGCAAGACCCCCGGTGACCTCACGAGCTCCTCAAGCGCTCGGATAAATTTCGTTGAGGATTCCAGCGAGAGGTCACAAGGGAAGCTGCAGGACCTGGTAAACTTGATCTCCAGCCAAATATTAGTTTCCCAGGGGAGGCAAGGCTAACGTGGACGTCAGTTGCCTACAGGGAACATGTGAGATGCTCTTACGTGTCTATATATATATATATATATATATATATATATATATATATATATATATATATATATATATATATATATATATTTCTTTTTTTTTTCTTTCATACTATTTGCCATTTCCCGCGTTAGCGAGGTAGCTTGAAGAACAGAGGACTGGGCCTCTGAGGGAATATCCTCACCTGGCCCCCTTATCTTTTCCTTCTTTTGGAAAATTGAAAAAAATAATGAGAGAGGAGGATTTCCAGACCCCCACTCCCTCCCCTTTTAGTCGCCTTCTACGACACGCAGGGAATACGTGAGAAGTATTCTTTCTCCCCTATCACCAGGGATATATATATATATATATGATTGTGTTACAGGACTCTGTCTACTAGATATTATACCTTGGGTGAAAATTATTCGTACCAGTTGACGAAAGAGAACGTAGTGTTACGAAAAGGAAAAAAAAACTTCTTGCTTCAAATGACTCCATCCTCTCCCAGCTGCTGAGTGCAGCGCAGCCCTGGAGTTTCAGAAGCCTGTGGACGAGCCGTCATTAGCTAACATGAGGTTAGATACCACAAGAACCTCTTCATTAAGAGGTTCTAAATATATTTCCTCATCTATTTATCTTGCTCTGAACTATACATATATGTATGGACGTGTACACACAGTCATTGTAGCCACTCGAATGTACAATCCATCGATGATATATTTCGCATTTGATTTTGAAAGATACTTATGGTTGTGCTATCGCTTTGTCCAAATGGTGGATGAGTACTGAACCTTGTGTAAAGAACTACATTAGCTGATCTGGGTCAACGTACACATATCACTTTGGTCCATGAACATTTACTGGAATATTTTAACGCTTTACTGTACGAATCTCTGTGTTTGTAAATGGGACCATAATGTTTATTCATAAAGCGTTCAAGTATGCTCCTTGTTTTCGAAAATTTCTCTCTCTCTCTCTCTTCTCTCTCTCTCTCTCTCTCTCTCTCTCTCTCTCTCTCTCTCTCTCTCTCTCTCTCTCTCTCTCTCTCTCTCTCTCTCTCTCTCTCTCTCTCTCTCTATCTATCTATTTATCTTTTTTTTTCAATTTTATAAAAGAAGGAACAGAGAAGGGGGCCCAGTTAAGGCCCAGTCCTCTGTTCTAAACGCTACCTCGCTAACGCGGGAAATGGCGAATAGTATGAAAAAAAAATATCTATCTCTTATCATCATCATCAAAGATTTATGTCTGAAAGTTTCGTTTACACTGTAAGCGTCTTTATCTGGGGCGAAGGGGCACCATTTCATAGATTCAGGATTCGAGGGTGTGAGCGATTTTTATCTGGGGTGATGGGGGTACAATTGGATAACTGGAGAATCCGAAGGCGTTGGTGTCTTCATCTGGGGTGAGAGGGCGCTATTCTACGGCTGGAAAATACGAGGGCGAGGTCGTCTTTACATGGGATTATTCGGGAGGGTCACTCTTCTGTGTCAGTTCCCCTTTAGATCTACTTCAGTCTTCCTGAGTGTGGCGCATTCACAGGCCCGCCTTGGGGGTCGAGCACATAGGTTTGGGATCCTGGTCGCGGTGGTCTGTCCACAGTCAACCTTGCTGTTCATCAACCTCTATAGGAGTGGTTGATAAAATGGATACCTGGCTTGGGCTAAATATATATATATGTATATATATATATATATATATATATATATATATATATATATATATATATATATATATATATATAGAGAGAGAGAGAGAGAGAGAGAGAGAGGGGGAGAGAGAGAGAGAGAGAGCCTTAATGAAATGGCTTGAAATGCTTCACTTGCCCGTGTCGTCTCACTTAACATGAGAAATTAAAATTACACTTCTTTCGCTGACGATAATTCCTTCGTCAGGCGTCTCATTAGACCTCTCTTCACCTCATTTTGACATCCTTTGTGAGAGGCATAACCTCATGACGCATTCTGAGTTCCTTCATCTAACAGTCATCCATCTTGATATCATTAACATGTCTCTTACTCAGGATCTATTTTTGCTATCTTTTTTTTTTTTCTCCTTTTTCCTTTCCAAATCCTCCTTCTTCAGCGTTGCTCTAGCTTCAGTTCTCTCTCTCTTCGTCTTTTTTCCCTACATGCCTAGCTATCGTTTTTCCCTCCAGGCCTTTTGGAAAATTCTTTTCTCCATCCCGCATCTGTATAAACTTTAGCTTTACTTACTCCCCTTTCCTTCGAAAACGTGGATAATTTCTCTCACTTTACCAGCTAAACTTCACGCATTCCTCTCGCTTGTGCTGAGCTTTCTCCCTCACACTCTCTTTTTTTTTTTCCTCCTCCCTTATATCTCACCCGCGCCCTTCGGACTGGTCGCTGAGTCGCTACACAACCGCTAGGGTCGCATCTCTCTGCACAGGGAGGATCTTCCTCACTCAGACTCGAGATTTGACAGAGCCTCAGCGCAGAGCTGTATGTTCATATGGACTGAGCAACCAGCGTTTGTCAGCAACGTAAATATAAGTGTAATTGAACAATAAATGAACATATATATATATATATATATATATATATATATATATATATATATATATATATATATATATATATATATATATATATATATATATATGCCGAGTCCTCACCCCATGGTAACATAGAGAGAGAGAGAGAGAGAGAGAGAGAGAGAGAGAGAGAGAGAGAGAGAGAGAGAGAGACTCACTCATTTAATTATTTAATTATGACAGCCCATTACCACAACAAAGCGCTTCATTACCGGAAATATAAGTTACGAGAAAAGTTCGTTTTGCCTGAATGAATATTATGTATATGTATATATTTTTTTTTTCTTTTTTATTTCTTTTGTCGATGAAATTTTTTGTTATTGGCGTGAGGATTGACGCGGTCGTAACAAATAAAAAAGCGTTCAGTAAAGCCAGTATTCTTATGCCCCCTTTTTTTTTTCTCTAGAGTCATGGCTATGTTAACACCATCTCTGCATTGAAAGGTAGTCACGTTTGAAGCTGCAGTTGCTGTAACTATTTTCATCCGAGTCGTTTTCATAAGGAAGTTATTCAAGCACCAGTAAATGAATAACACCTCACATTTATTGAAACGTGTGTGGGATGTTTTATCCTCTATACATTAAGAACTGTCGTTAGGGATTGACAGTAATTTCATTTATTTGTGATCCACTCTTTGAGTCATTGTTGGGTTTCAGGTGTTTATATTTGAACCAGTGAGTTGTCGAACACATGTAAGCAACTTATACATATACCATACAGAACATCGGAGTGTCGTACTAAAAGCCAGGGATCTGACAGCCATAGATAGAGTATATTTCCTTTTTGTCCCCTTTTTTTTCCCCCTCGAGCAGTATTTTCCCCAAACATAAAATGCCTTGCTATTCTGTTTCCGTTTCCCAGCCCTTCCATTTGTCCATTGTGCTCTGGTCTTTGACAGGGGGAATAACATCCACAGAGAAACAAACCATTGTATATTCGATTTGTATACAGGCAATTGAATATATGAAGCCGAGAGATTAACCTTTTTTTTTGGAGAGGAAGAGAAATTAACAGTTATTATTTTTGTTTGACTGAGGTAACAGTACATAGCAGCCCAGATAACACTTTCAGAAGGGAAAGTAAAACATGTTTTCTACAGTACTTAGATATGAATAATGTTGTTCAACATCCGACTTAGGGAAAATCCTACGTAGACCATCCATACCGACTTTTGTCTCAATAGATAAGTATATAACTTGCAGACTATCGGCCCATCACGTCACTGATAATGTTGATCGAAATGATCCCTACGGACATTTCACCTCACGATTAACTAACGAAGCATTGAAGTTAATTATGATACAGAAGAAAAAGAACACAAAGTTTTGCTAAGAACAGAATGCATGTGGGGGACTTAATAGTCCATATTTTGCGACACGGTTAACGGTGTAATATTCAACTCAAATCACGACAAGTTATGAAAGTCTACGCTTCTCACCCACCATGTTTCACTACTATTCCTACTTAACTCTATATAGACTAACTAACCCACATTTCACTTGCATAGTTGAAATACCGTCCGAAACCCCATACTTTAAAGTAACTGAATGCTTTTTATATACTTTTTCTTCTCTGTTGTGTTTCTTTTCTGTTTTCTATGAATCAGTCATCTAAGTTGGAACTTTTAAGAAGATATCTTTTAAAAACGTTTGCTTGAAGACATCCCGAGCACA
The DNA here is from genome assembly GCF_036320965.1 of Panulirus ornatus. NCBI lineage: Eukaryota > Metazoa > Arthropoda > Malacostraca > Decapoda > Palinuridae > Panulirus > Panulirus ornatus. The sequence goes on from NC_092276.1 coordinate 10,522,904, forward strand.
ACAGTGAGAGAGAGAGAGAGAGAGAGAGAGAGAGATAGAGAGAGAAAGAGAGAGAGAGAGAGAGAGAGAGAGAGAGAGAGAGAGAGAGAGAGAGAGAGAGAGAGAGGAGTCTCCCTTTTGGTTTCCAAGAGTCATGCTAAGCAGCATTTCTCACCAAATCGTGATAAGAAACACTTACAAGTGACCATTAAAGTTACAGACGCGTGTGGGTCTCGTAAAATTTTACACTTGCGGTCTTCCAAGGGGGGAATAGATTTCTCAGTTGTAGTAACTGTAGACACGGCACTCACATTTACGCAGCGGTAATAGAATTTTTTTGTGTACCTGATGAGGAGGATTGAATCAGTGAAACATGTTGCGCTACGTGTATAGGAAAATTTCAGGTTAAATAGATTTATATGAACTCGTATTGAATTGCGATTTCACTTTCATTTATATATATATATATATATATATATATATATATATATATATATATATATATATATATATATATATATATATTATATATATATATTTATTAATATATTTTATTTTGCTTTGTCGCTGTCTCCCGCGTTTGCGTAGTAGCAAAGGGAAACAGACGAAAGAAATGGCCCAACCCACCCCCATACACATGTATATACATACACGTCCACACACGCAAATATACATACCCATACATCTCAATGTACAAATATATATACACACACAGACACATACATATATACGCATTTACATAATTCATACTGTCTGCCTTTATTTATTCCCATCGCCACCTCGCCACACATGGAATAACATCCCCCTCCCCCCTCATATATGCGAGGTAGCATATATATATATATATATATATATATATATATATATATATATATATATATATATATATATATATATATATATATATATATTCGTTTTCAAAAACAAGATCCCTTGTGCCTCGTTCTTCCTAAGAAAAAGTTCACATTATCCTTTATAACTGTACTTGTCCCTCTGTTAATTCGAGCATCAGTCAGTGTTGATGGGGAGTGCTGGGACGTAGGATATGAACACACTGCTGACACAGCAACTCCTCCTTCTCCTCCACCCTTCCCTCTCGCTCTCCCATCTTCCCCTCCCTTCCCCCCTTCACCCTCTATCCACGTCTCCTCTATTAAGTTATGGTTCTTTTCTCATACCCTCGTAATCCCAGGTTAAGCCTTCTTATCCTTGTTTTGAAGAAAATATGAACTCGTATTTTAACGAGATAGTGTCTGTCTTGACGTCCAACTCTAAACTTACAGGATGGGAGCAGGTGGTGTGAGGATGGAAGGGGGAAGGGGGGAAAAAGGAAGGGGGAGGAGGGAGCGAAAGGCAGAGGCCTAATTTGGTTGTGTTGGTGATGTTGTTAACCCGGCTGAGAGAGAGAGAGAGAGAGAGAGAGAGAGAGAGAGAGAGAGAGAGAGAGAGAGAGAGTATATGTTAACCGACACACTCCAGTATTTCTAGAAGCGTCAGTCAGAATTAAACGTGTTTTCGTCACACAAGACAACGTGATCCCAGAAGCCAGCGTGGTATGATCTGAGTGATTCTATGCCCATTGTGTTCTTCAACCAACTCACCCCTTTATTGTTCAATAGATAACTCTCCCCAACACCGCTTCACAGAATAAGATAATTTCATATTACTTCATTGTTAATCCCTCTCCTTCATTGATCCTTACAGTCTTTCCCTCTTCTCATTACCTAATGATCTTTTTTACTCTTGTTCTGTTGTCCAAATAAACTTTCTACCAACCCCTCCGTCTCATCTGATAGTCTTGATTTTCTTGTAACATTAGTAAGTGAATTTAAGGTATTTCGACAGGGTTCTCTTTCCCTTTGTCTTACATTTTCCATCACATTCAATTCTTCCATTACACACACCCATCCCGACAACCTCTTTCCTCAACCAGACCCGCCCAAACATCAACCACTAAATCTATCAACCACGCTACCACCTCTTCCCTGAACCAGGTCCCTATATCAATCGCTAATCCATCAACCACATCCTCGCTATCACTACCTCCATCAACCAGGTCCACACTCAGCCATTAATATGGTCAAACTCACGCTTCTCACCACCTCATCCATCAAACAGGCTCTTACATCAGCCATTAGTTCCGTCAACCACAACCTCACACACCATCATCCATGAACCATATCCTCAAGACCGTAACTTGCACCATGGACCACACCCTTGCCACCACCGTCCTTACGTCAAAAATGTATATATACATGTGTACGTATGCATACACAAATATGTATGAATAAGAAGTACACAGACGCTCCCAAACATTCAACATCAGTCCACTCTGTTACCGATGGCGTCGTCCGGTGGACATGGCTGGCTCTATGAGAGCACCAGGATCACCAACAATATAGCAGACGAAAGAATGGCCCAACCCACTCACATACACATGTATATACATACACGTCCACACACGTACATATACATACCTATACATTTCAACGTATACATATACATACACAGACATATACATATATACATATGTACATGTTCATGCTTGCTGCCTTCATCCATGATTAATTGTCTAATCATCTTTATTGATGGTCGTCATACCAAAATCATTTACAAAGACTTTTCCCACCAAATCCTCAAGCTCTGCAGTGGAGTCCCCAAGGAGTCAATTCTTTCTCCATCCATTGTCCGTTCCATTCTAAACCGTCACCTCCTACAAACCACAATGGGACAGTCGTCTCACGCAGCTCCGTGTCTGTCCGTCTGTCCTTTCCCTTCAGTTTCAGTCCCTGAGCCCGGATATGAGTATTGTAAATCCTCTTATCACCGCACCAGTCAACGGTGCCACCACTTTACGAGTGAAAGCCAAGCCTCTACAATCGCTCGTCCAGCTCGTTCTCTCGTATGGGATGCATTCTCCGGACGCTGGTACTATTTGACGGGTGATTTAGCGCTACTATTTACTGGACTTTTGGTAGAGATGAAGGTGCTTTTTAACCTTTGGGTTGGTCGGGATCTTAAACCTGGCCCGTAACCAGCGGAGAATGGCTCTGTCAATCCAGAGGCTAATTCACGCTTTATGATAGCGATGGCCCCCCCCCCCGAGTGTAATTGGGTCATTAAGGGACGCCACGACAACCCGGAGTGTTGAACGGTCCCAGTTATTAGACTCGTCCATTCTGGACTCAGGGAGCTTCCTGGACTATTTGTCAGGCTTATTGCTTGTGTATGAGTGGGAGGTTACGGTGGCCGGGTCACCTAACTGCCACGTCTGGTGTCAGGTTAAGGACCCGGGGTGTGTGTGTGTGTGTGTGTGTGTGTGTGTGTGGGTCTATGTAAGTATATGTGCCTCCGTTTTGTTAGTTATTAAACCAAGAAAACGTTTAATATGGCCAAGAAAACGTGTGTAGTCTACACTGTATCAAACGTTTATGTTTCGCACCGTATCAAATGGATAATCAGTTCGATGAGTGATGAGTTTTCTAGAGAGTGTTCCAAGGGGAGAAATGTTCTTAGAACACACAATTGCATTGCTTAGAAAGTAAGAGACAATTCTCAAAAGGTAATCAGTTACTGAGAATTAAGATGTATGAGATGGGTGCTGGGGTGTTGTTAATTAGTCTTCTGTGATTCAGAAAGTTCCATCTAACACCGAGGGATTTCCTCGCTTGCGTGTACTTACGTCAAGGTTTTGCCAAAAGACGCGTCGTGGAGGGCGTAGTTATCAGCGAAAGTAAGTGTCCACAGTTACGACGAACAGTTGGTCGTGTTAGTTACGTGCTGTCAAGCGTGATATGTAAGACAGAAAGACTTTCATGTCTGTGGACTGCACACCAGCAGCACACGTGTAGGAGAGGGAGAAACAGAAAGAAAAGAGAGAGAGAGAGAGAGAGAGAGAGAGAGAGAGAGAGAGAGAGAGAGAGAGAGAGAGAGAGAGAGAGAGCCACCTAGCTCAAAGGAGTGACACTTGACAGCCCCTGAAGTTATGGCTTACTGCGCAGACGTCAACAAATCTCTCTGTCATCAGACGGTAAATGCGCATCTCGACGGTGGCTTCATACAGAGAAGAGAGAGAGAGAGAGAGAGAGAGAGAGAGAGAGAGAGAGAGAGAGAGAGAGAGAGAGAGAGAGAGAGAGACAGACAGAAGTTTTACGTAAATTACAAGTAGGAGCGACCAATTCCCTGGGAAGGTAGACCAGCCAAAGTTAACCCACTCCCCTCCGTGTTGCCTATCCTGTAAATATGATGCTGATCTCTCACCTCTGTCCTCAGAAACTGGTAAACACTTGTAAATTAGTAAATCCATCCTCGGATACTCGTAAACACCCGTAAATCGTAAATTGTGACTCACATTTTGGGTCCTCTTCTTACCTGGAGTCGGTAAATGGTGGTAAATTAATAATTTTCCGACATATTTGTTATTTTTCCACTTTCTGGTTGTCGATAAAGCGCTCTGGTTTCTCTGTGCATTATACGTGACAGTTACGGAATGGACGTGGGCGAATGAGGCCATTTCTTCGTCTGTTCCTGGCGCTACCTCGCTAACACGCGAAATGGCGAGACAGCCAGAGAGTGAATGTGACAGAATGAGGTCATATATTCGCCTGCTCGTGGCGCTACCTCGCTAACGAGGGAAATTCCAGTAATATTAAAGTTAGACGATGAAGGTGATTTCCAACTTTGTTCTATACGCATAACGAAGTGTTAATAAAAACATACATCACACTGAAATGCGAAACTCTCAAGAGAGCGTATGAACGTATTACGTCGAACAAATTGGACTCTACAGCAATGCAGAAAACTGAATATTCATACGAGTTCACAATTACAGAGTGAAGAAAAATATCATACATATCCCGACAGATAGAACCACAGATATGTGTAGCCAAGCTGGCAGGGGGAAAAGGTCATTTACAATTCGTATGAAATGGTTCAACGTGCAGGTCAGAGCTGGTGTGTGAATACTTAGACATAGGCTTAGAATTCTGATGACAAGGTTTATCCAACACCGAATTCGTGTGTGTATATATATATATATATATATATATATATATATATATATATATATATATATATATATATATATATATATTCACACTGCAGTGCGTTAATGATATGTAAATAATGCATTTCCAAAATATACATAGCCAAACGTAAATGTCTTTTTTCGAGAATCCAAAGTAGTATTATCATACATTATTAGAGGACTTCCAGTGATGTTCTTGTAGCTGCAAGTGAGCACAGGCAGTCCATAATTTCCAGATTTAGAAATCCAGTACTTTCCTTTGCAAATATAATGAGGACTCTGTGTGTTCAGAAAAAAGAAGGAGGATATATAATCTCATATTCACTCGGTAAATGAGTTGAATGCATTAGATAAATGTAGACACAGACGTACTCACACACACACACACACACACACACACACACACACACACACACACACACACACACACACACACACACATAATAGATATAATGCAAAACTAAAGGAGAAACAAAATCAAATAGAATGATTATGGAGAAAAGGTGAAAGGCAGATTACCTATCTACATAAGAGCACTTACGACGAAAGAGAGAGAGAGAGAGAGAGAGAGAGAGAGAGAGAGAGAGAGAGAGAGAGAGAGAGAGAGAGAGAGAGAGGGATATAGCTATAATAACGTAACACAATATTCGCTCAGGTTTATCCAGTATCAACACGATACTGTACAACTTTTACCATCTGGAAACTGAGAAGAGGGGAGATTTTTTTCCCACTATACCTTCATATGGACTACAAGTTTTAGCGTTTTTCTTGTAAGGAAATTCGTATAATCAGTCAAGATGGAAAGTTAGATAACGCCCTAATCATCATTAGTGCTCAGGGAGACCCCAATGGATGAGGTTCATAAGCTCATCCTCTTTAAAGAGGCTCACAAAAACCTCATGTTTTTCAGAGGGGATCAAAAGCTAAATTGCGTCTCAAAACCCAGGCATGACCTCCTCGCAGAGGGTCAATAAAGAGGCTCAAAACCTCATGTTTTTCAGAGGGGATCAAGAGCTAAATTGTGTCTCAAAAACCAGGCATGACCTCTTCGCAGAGGGTCAATAAAGAGGTTCAGAACCTCATGTTTTTCAGAGGGGATCTAAAGCTAAATTGTGTCTCAGAGACCAGACATGACCTCATGGCTTTCAGTCCACACGTATATAATGTCTCCACTCAAACTAAACTCTCAAGACTCATTCTTCGTAACCATATACCTTCCCTTAGCCTTCTGGTAACATATCTTCCTCAATATGAGTCAACCTTACCTTAGCCTTCTTGTAACTTATCTTCCTCAATATGAGTCACTAGGGAAGTATTGTAAACTATCAGAGAAGGATCCATAAATCTAGACCCCAAAATCAAATCAACATTCCCCTGACTGCACGCAAGCCATCTCCACACTCTACCTTACCCCTCCAGCAGCAGTTGTGTCCATATACCAGCCACAGCCCTTCGTCTCCTTTATGACCTCTGTGTAAGCGGGAAGTTTATAAGCGGAGCGCAACTGCAAGTGCCAATTCATTGCCGCACCAGGACTGCAAGCGCAGAATTTATGGTCAATGTTTGGTGTGTACGCTCCAACTTTAAACAGTCACCCCCGTCGTGGTAAGTGTTTCTTGTCAGGGGTTGATTGTGGTTATGGCCTGGCTCTCTCTCTCTCTCTCTCTCTCTCTCTCTCTCTCTCTCTCTCTCTCTCTCTCTCTCTCTCTCTTCTCTCTCTCTCTCTCTCTCTCTCTCTCTCTCGTTGCCTTTGTTTCTTCGTAGCTTGTAATTTCCGTGCAGTGAGCGCTACGGGCAGGACCTTCTTAACATCAAAATCTCCACTTGATTACTCTGTGTAGAATCCTTTGTATTGTCCAGCCATTCTTAAACTAGAGAACGCAAGAGAGGTACTGCTCCTTTGCTCAGGTACAGCTCAGGATCTTGTCTTTAGACAACTCGTCTAATTTTTCGTGAAATTAGAACAGTTAATGGAGGTACAGAGTCTTTGACCGAGAGACTCGTTAGTTAAATACCCGCTGGCCCCCGTTGCGTCCTAAGTCGTCTACCTGTTGTTTAGAACATGTTTATCTGTAGTCTGTATTGATGGTTTCGCCCAATTGTCTTGATGACTCGTAAATAAGGAGAGTCAGTAGATGTTAATTGATGCATATGTTTGTGACCTGTGGTAATGGTAGGTCTGCACTATTTGCTGCGTTTAGAAAGATTTGACAAGCAATTCTCTAAACGTTTTCGTGCATCGGTGAAAAGAAAGGTTGGTAAGACTCGACTCTTAAATATAATAGTGTTTTAGAAGGATGATTCCTACGTAAACTTCATCATGTGTTCGTTGAATATGGGTTGGTAAATGCGGAGAATTTTAAGGACGCATTTTAGTATAGTTTGCGATAGTACGTTGATGGTTTTCTGTTATACTTGTGTGCGTTACTGAAATGCGAAGTGAGCCATCCGCAGAGTGTTTACAATATTGAAAATGTTTATTACTGCAAATGCGTTTCTACATTATACATATAGATTTTACTGTGTACAAATGATATATATATATATATATATATATATATATATATATATATATATATATATATATATATATATATATATGTATGTATATATATAGGTAGCCGCGTGATAGAGAAACTTGGCACAGTGTGGTGTACAACGGTCATCGAACTGTCTGTAGGAAGAACCAGTGCATATGAGGTGGTCAAGTGAACCATGGAACTGTCGGCTAGGCTTGGCGCTGAATGAGGGGGCTCTGGTTTTCAGTAGAGTATACATGACAAGTGAAAAGGCTAAGTGAGAATATTAGGCCGTCCTTCATCTGTTCCGAGCTCTACTTCGTTAACGTAGTGACACGGGAGAAGATGGGAATGTATTTTGTTTATATATTTCGTATATAGCTGTGGTTTCCATCTGTCTCTCACTTGGGTTGCCTGATATCATTCAGTCCACAAAACAAACCGTCTGTCCATCCCACACATAACACCTGACAACATGAAACTCACAGAGCTCAATCCATGTAGCCCTCTCCCTTGCTTCGGTGAGCACTACGCGCCAGCCTCTTCCTTTTACCCAAATCACGTCACACACATACGCATACCTATGTAGGTATTCTGAACTCTCAGTCTAGGAGCTATGACCAGGGACTCTTAGAGACACATCAGCATTCTCTTGGCTACTGTTAGCCATCTCTACACTCTGCCTTACCCTCTCCAGCAGCAGTTGTGTCCATATACCAGCCACAGCCCTCCGTCTCCTTTATGACCTCTGTGTAAGCGGGAAGTTTATAAGCGGAGCGCACCTGCAAGTGCCAATTCATTGCCGCACCAGAACTGCAAGAGCAGAATTTATGGTCAATGTTCGGTGTGTACGCTCCAACTTTAAACAGTCACCCCCGTCGTGGTAAGTGTTTCTTGTCAGGGGTTGATTGTGGTTATGGCCTGGCTCTCTCTCTCTCTCTCTCTCTCTCTCTCTCTCTCTCTCTCTCTCTCTCTCTCTCTCTCTCTCTCTCTCTCTCTCTCTCGTTCTTCGCACTTCTGTAAATTCCCGTGCGGTGAGCGCGGTTGGCCAGGCCTGTTGTCTATTGGCAAAAATCTCGCTGTAATTCCAGTTTAGGAAATTTTTCTCCCCTGTTCATCTCATCATGGACCAGATAAGCCGTAAGATTATGGCTATCATGAAAGCTAAATGCGTTGTAGAGTCACCTTCTTAAAAAGGCTTCTTAACTAGTTGTCTTTGAGACCCAACTGAGTCATTTTGTGTCGACTGTTTCTTGAATAACATAATCTATGAATGTATGATATTTTTAGTATATGGTAATTTATTGGTATATGGTGAATCGGTATATAATCATTCAATAGATATTTGTGTACGGTGGAGGTAGTATGTCCATATCAATTGTTACTTTTAGGAAATATACACTGGTAATGATATGGAGATTTTGGAGCGTTGGTAGAAAAGTATGTTGGCAATTCTGAATATTCTATGTTATGTAAGACAAGAGTGTGATGATAGCCTCATAGACTTTCTCACGTGTTAGTGAAATACTGGTTTGTAAATACAAAGGATTTATTTCCATCTTTTAGCGAAGTTTGGGATGATAATATTAACGTTTTCTTTGAATATGTGTGCGCGTTAGTGAAACATGGGTTGAGACCTCCGTAGAGTTTTCGGAGGTGATTATTTTTAATTATTGTTCTAAGTTACGTTTATAGTCGTACTTACCTCTTTATTTGATTAATGGTATTTTCAACCGCTGCTTCTTTTTCTTTAATGAAAGGTTTTGGACACACTAATGTAATTTTTATTGAAGTCTTTATCTTTGATCAAGCGTATAGTCTCATTAACACTGATTCTCTTGTAGATAATAACATAGATCCACAGAAACTATTTTCTTCATTTAGCTACAATGTGATAACTCTTTGATTAATGGAACAATTAGTTTTCCTACTTGCAAAGATGTCTTGGAAGTGTTTTTTATTGGGCTATCTTACGTAATTAACCTCGACGCTTGTCCTTTCAAAGACATTAAAGACATTAAAGACGCAGAGGAATACAATGATCATACGAGAAATACAAATACGACAAATATATTCTAAGTCACTTTGGCTGATATACTTGAGTCCACGTCCAGTTGGCTGGAGAGGATGGCGTGTATATCTCTCTTGTTAACTGGTTAGCAGACCTTAGGGAGTCGAAGACACGTGAGTTAAAGCTCTTGAAAGGTTAATGGAAAAGTAGTTAGCAAGAGTAGAAACGTAAGACGGACGTAGCCCAAGTATCTCAATGCTCATAGCTGGGTGACTCTGAAGAACCCCTGATTTAAAGTAACAGAACGTTTCCATATTCTTCATACGTAATGCTGTATGAGTCCTCCATGAAATAATATTCTGAGGTAGTATTACACGAAAAGGATCTGATGCAAAGTGAAGGCGATTAGACTTGAAAATGAACAGCACTGCTCCGGTAATGCATATATATGACTGATGGTGTACTCCAACGCCGCACCTCCAAAAAAAAGCAGTGAATAGTTCTTCTACCTCTGGTTGGTTTGGATGGGGACATGATTTCTTGTTTTGACAAAACGGCTTCATATATAAGCTGGCTAAGTGGTGGAGACAGCTGTATTTTTTTCCCCGGTGATAGAACACAGTGTTTCATGATATATGCCAACCTACCATGGGAAAAAAACTACTGAAGACTCATTTTGTTTTTTCCTTACATATTATAGAACACTTTGTATTCAAGCCATATGAACCTTGACCTACAAATTCAACATTACGTGTTTTTCTCCTCTTGATTCGTCAGTCTACATTTTCACATGCAGGGAATATATTCAAAAGACTTCAGTTCAATTACAATTCGTGTTCTGAGAATAAAAAAGGAGACACATGGTAGAGAAATACGTTCTAAATGTAACCAGCTCTGAATATATCTCGCCACTGTCTTCACGAGAGCAGCAAATACGACAACATATCACAGTTCGCTGGATATTTGCTGTGTATGTCACTGCCGAGAAGGAATATTCTGAGGGAGATCTAGTCCCGAATGGGAATATTGTGAAGGGATTTAGCATAGACCCAACCAGATCTGTATTTGTATATCGTATCGTAGAGATAAGATCTTGTTTCCCTTTAAGGGAAGGGGTCCAAAAGCGATGATATGGAAAGGGAGAAAGGAGTATAACTTTCTTATTTGAGGGTGGATGGCAGAGATAGCTAAAGGGTCATGGAGAGGTGGATACGTTGAATAGAAGTTATGGAGACGACCTCAGATAGCCAGGAAGACGTGGAGAGGTTGATACGTTGAAAAGAAGTTATGGACACGACCTCAGATAGCCAGGAAGACGTGGAGAGGTTGATACGTTGAAAAGAAGTTATGGACACGATCTCAGGCAGCCAGGAAGACGTGGAGAGGTTGATACGTTGAATAGAAGTTATGGAGAGGATCTCAGGTATCTAGGAAGACGTGGAGAGGTTGATACGTTGAATAGAAGTTATGGAGACGATCTCAGATAGCCAGGAAGACGTGGAGAGGTTGATACGTTGAATAGAAGTTATGGAGAGGATCTCAGGTATCTAGGAAGACGTGGAGAGGTTGATACGTTGAATAGAAGTTATGGAGAGGATCTCAGGTATCTAGGAAGACGTGGAGAGGTTGATACGTTGAAAAGAAGTTATGGACACGATCTCAGATAGCCAGGAAGACGTGGAGAGGTTGATACGTTGAATAGAAGTTATGGAGAGGATCTCAGGCAGCCAGGAAGACGTGGAGAGGTTGATACGTTGAATAGAAGTTATGGAGAGGATCTCAGGCAGCCAGGGAGACGTGGAGAGGTTGATACGTTGAATAGAAGTTATGGAGAGGATCTCAGGCAGCCAGGAAGACGTGGAGAGGTTGATACGTTGAATAGAAGTTATGGAGAGGATCTCAGGTAGCCAGGGAGACGTGGAGAGGTTGAGAGTTGTCTGAAGACTAACAAAAAGGCTTGGAAGATCCATTCTCCATCTCTGCTCCTCACGTGGAAGTACCTACGAATACCCACATGATTCCAGTAATGTTAATTAGAATGTGACATTCGAAGACATGAAAGTTTCCTTTGTAGTTAAGTAGTTGATGATAATTCTCATCATATTCTCCATGTTTAAGGAGCACAGTATATTCCCCATGTGGTAGTTTTTCTTTTGAGACTGATGGTGTGAATTTCGTCCACATGATACAAATGGCAATCGTGTTCTCAAACACACCCATTGATGTCGTAGGTCATTTCCACACCATCAACGCTTATAGGAGATGCCTCAAGCGTTCTCTATCGTCTGCGTCTTATCTGATGCCTCATCGATGGTAGGTGAAGTTCAAACGAGAACTGAATATTGGATGAAATCCAACTATATAATTCGAATTCGAATTCTCATTCAGTCATCCATCCTTTTCCTTTTTTTGGCTGAACGTTTTTTTGCATTTACATTCATCCTCCTCGAGTCAATATCTAATACATGAGTATCAGGGATGGAGGGAAAACTGAACACTACACGAACCTGGGGTAATTGGATGCAAAAGTTTTAATTAACGACTTCGGTCGACAGGGAATCACCACCATTCACGGTGTACGCATTATCAGCTTCTAATAAGAGACGTACAAGGCTCAATAGCCACTGTCCAGTTGATCTTTTCGTCCAGCTGATATACTGTAATCTCAGTGGGAACATGAGGCACTAACATCACCTCATCACCTCATTATCCAACTCCACATGAGGCACTAACATCACCTCATCACCTCATTATCCAACTCCTGGGACATGGTGTGCTGACAATAGCTATTCAACGTATATCTAAGAATTTTAGTGAGAATATTTGGTGCGTTGGACACAACCGACGAATTTATATGATACCATTTGTTAAAGCTTACAGCTGTTCATATCTACCAACGTTTGAAAGGACAGACGAGACTGGCAACATCTATAAAATTGATGTACCAACGTCTGGGTTGAGATACGGTTCACTGACAACAAACTATCAACCTTCCACATCTACTTTTGAGTCTTGAGATACGAATGGGAAGATCCCAGAACAGGACTGGACTTTGAACATCACTCGATGTGACTTAAAGCACCTCTGGCCCTGTAGTGAAACGCCTGAGAAGGGTCGTCCTTTGTATACTGTGTGTGGCGGTTACCAGAAACCATTAGACACAAACAGAATAATCTATGTGGACAAATTACGTTGGAAATGCCACTGGTAATCACGGATTACCACTCTCTAGATCATTTAGCACCCACGAATGGACTATTTCACGAAGGAAGACGCATTCACAAAGCACGAAGAACGGCAAACGAAATATCAATCCCCTTGTAGACCACCAAAGGAAGTTCTGATGCTGGGGTCAAATAATTGTAGAGAAGAATAGTTGGGAAATACACAAACTGCATCGCGAAATGAAATATATAGAAAGTTATTTCTATATCTTCCTTGATAATGACCTTCTTTCGACTCCTTGAGTGTTTCATCAGACGTAGGATTCGTGAGAGTCGCTCTACATAATAGAAATGCAAATGTTTGTTACCTCACCATCTCTGTCTCGTCAGAATGGAGAAGAAGAGTTTCTTCTTGTCTCTTTTCTCTCTCTCTCTCTCTCTCTCTCTCTCTCTCTCTCTCTCTCTCTCTCTCTCTCTCTCTCTCTCTTCTCTCTCACTGACACAGGGAAGGCGACTCTCCACTCTCCTGTCATCGCTCATAAGGGTGTAATTACCGTTACTACCCTCCTGGCGATTAGTGACGGCTCGGCAGTAAGCCAGCACTTCAGTGGGTGTCAAGTGTCAGTCCATAGGTCCAGGTTGCTATCTCTTCTTTCTGCCACACCAAACCTCTTGGGCGGCTGGCTCCCAGTCCACAGACGTACGATATCTCCATCTCATACATAAACGCTTCACAACACATAACTCATACACATACGTATATATATATATATATATATATATATATATATATATATATATATATATATATATATATATATATAGATAGATAGATAGATAGATAGATAGATAGATAGATAGAGAGAGAGAGAGAGAGAGAGCCGTGCTAAAGTAACCTACGTCTCTGCCATGTGTACATGAGTGCATTTGACTCTCTCTTCTTCTTTCCGTCCACTTGACTACAAAAGTTATTCGTTTATTGTCACCTGGGTCTTGGTCGCGAGCACTTAGTGGAATGACCAGACAGATCGCTCCAGAGTGAAGAGGAGAGAATAGAGAGAAGAAATAAAATGTTGAATGAAAATGAAGGAAGAGCACTTAAGTTGCGAAGCAATTTTGAATTGTAAGTAGCAAGAAAAAAGAAAGATAAGTAGTGATGTGAGAGAATGAAAGACTGAACGACAGAAAGATGAAATGGAAATCAGAAAGTTGGGTGATACACAGATAGCTGGATGGAAAAGGAGTTAAAAGAAAGGTATCAGAATACACCAAGTAGAATTCAATAGTTAGATACATCCTATTCAATACTCTTTTGTTTCTAGCAACAGCTTAAGTAAAGTTTTCTCTGTACGTCACAGTAAAGTCATACAATATTGAGAGTAATCGTCTTCTGTTGTTAATATACTCATGTTATATTTGTATTGTAACGATATTAATGAAATATATATATATATATATATATATATATATATATATATATATATATATATATATATATATATATATATATATATATATATATATATATTCCTATGAGTCCACGGGGAAAATGAAACTCGAAAAGTTCCCAAGTGCACTTTCGTGTAATAATCACATCATCAGGGGAGACACAAGAGAGAAATATAATAGTCAGTTGATATACATCGAAGAGACGAAGCTAGGACGCCATTTGGTAAACATGTGATATATATATATCCAGTTTCAATATGTACTTCCACAATACAAGCATCTTCAGCAAAAGTGAAATATCTGCGCAGGACATGGATTTCGTTCAAGCATCATCAAACTGATTTAGTTTTCTTAGTGTCTGGAATTCATTCTTGTTATTAGCTCCTTCGATTCCTGAGTGACAGGTATTATGTTTTTTCACATTTTTTTTTTTTTACGCGTCGAGCTCATTCCCACCAGTCACCAGTTTACGTAAGAATCCTCCAAACACACAGCGTTACTTAAAGCCTTCGTCAGCCTCTCATGGGGAGCTGAAATCAGTGTTCAGTGGACTCTCTCGTTCTCAAAATTTCCCCGAGCCAACACCTCCCAGTTGCCTCTAAAGAGCTTTGACCTGATTTCTAATCATTCGGTGGGAGAAAACTCTGGCCTTTTTCCCCCGGACCTCTCCAGAAACAAATTTCGAATCCCACTTTTCAATTTGCAATTCAAACTTCACACAAAAATTCATCGTAAGTTTACCGTCGTGTCAATAGCGACTTCGACTACTTTTAAGAGACTATCTCCTGAGATCTCTTGAAGTCAAGATTCTTTCCCTCTTCGCAAGTGAGAGCGAATGAGATACGTTATCTCTTCGTATCTTTCAGGTGTTACCGGTCTCTGCCCGTGTAAGGGTAGGGATAAGATATCATCCAGTTCCCAACACCTGCCTAGAGTGTTAGGATTAATGTCTCTTAATGTTTAAAAAAACGTATGTCTCAATGTATGGCTCGCTTAAATAAACGTATATCTGAATGTATGGCTCGTTTAAATAAACGTATATCTCAATTTATGGCTCGTTTAAATAAACGTATATCTCAATGTATGGCTCGTTCTTATTGTTGTGGCAAAGACGCCATTATTTTCAAGTTCTTCAGAAGTACAGTTATATGATGGAAGTTTAAACGTGCAGTCTGCATTTGCGTCCAGACAAATACGAGACATGAAGTATTCGTTATATCTAATACGATTCTGACCTGTTGCACAAAGATGGAATTTTTTGCAATACCCATTGAGCAATTGCCTCATGCCTTCTGCTTCGTCTCATGATGAAAATTATATATATATATGCAAGTCCGTAATGTAGTACTGCAATATAAAAGTCTCTTTAGATTAAGAGTGTGAGAGATCGTGTGGATGGAATTGAATTGCATAATATTTACGTGTCTGGGATGGTCATCAGGTTCGGTGCATTTGCTGGTTATTGTCAATATTGCTACGGAATTTCCTTTCACTTCTTTTGTAATCTAGGGACATCTGGAGGAGGAGGAGGAGACTGACCTGCTTATCTACGTCAGTGTTAGAGAATTCATTGGTGATAAGGGTTTATTTTAGGAGTTAGTTACTCAACGTCCCTTCTTCAGGTATTATAGAAGTGAAAATACAGTGACTGTAAGTTGGGAGAGATATGAGTATCATCTTCATAATCTGGAAGAGTTACGTGGAACGTCTCTCATTTTTCTCCCTCAATCTTGGCAAAAGCTGAGCCAGTATAATTCACGAATCACTGCTAGTATTCATTATAGAGAGCATCATGTAAATCCTTGGGGGTCACCTCAGACATGCAGGGTAACGTCCAAAATCCAATTAGCAGTAAAACAAAAGATTTGCAGAAGACAAGACTTTATCTTCTGTTGTCCTAACTGGAGATCTGAAAATATTGTATTATATCGGAGAGACTGTCCTGGGACGACCATAATTTAAGGACTGAGCTTCAAGCATTTAAAACTTAAGAGATTAATCTGGGGCGATCCTAATTCATTGGATCAACCTTTTTGCAGCCAAGGATTTATGGGTATGAAATGGCCCGATCAATATTTACGGTATTACACCTTGCGTCATGCCAATTACCTGAATTGAAAGTGTCGATTAGCGATAACGTGAGATGATGAAAATTGCTTAATACATCGCCGTCGTAACGGTGCATATTCAAGGGCCTTATACCCACCAGGAGGTTTTAAGTGTGACCACAAGGGTGATCCAGTGGTTTCCGTTCCCTTCATGAATCACGGAGGAAAGACGCTTCGGGAACTAATGATTCGGCCAACCCAGGACTCTCCATCCCTCTCCCAAGTGGGGTAATGTTCGAGGAGGATTACGTGGGAGAAATATTCTGACGGCGAATAAACTCCCTCCCACCACCTCGCCCACATAAACTCCCTCCCACCACCTCACCCACCACAACCTCCCTCTTCTTCCCCCTCCTCCTCCTCCTGCTCCTCTCACCCTCCCTCCGTCGAGGCTTAAAAGGATTTCATGTCTCAAGTGAGTTCGTTTATCTTGGTCGAGTTACTGTTTGGGGAGGCGAGCGAGCCATCCAACGACCCACAACCTCCCCCACCCTCACCCTCCACACCACCGTTCAATGGTCCTCCCCTCACATAAAACTCTCCGCTTTATTTCCTTAATGGGTAAAGACCGCGTGGCGAGATGTCCGACCGACTTCGGGTCTAAATCCTCTCGCTGAGGCGTTGTAAACGAGTCATGGGAGAATGCGTCTTTATAATACTGGCTGGTCAGGGGTAGTTTGTGCTGTACGACTGTACGTCCATTGATATAGATTAACGATCTAGGTGTCATCATTACTGTGCTGCCCTCACGTTATACTACGTCATGCACCATCCAATCTTCCTGTTATCTTTGTGCTTCATTTTTTGCTTCCCCCATTGACATAAAAGGTTATCAAGATTGTATTATCTGATTTCATGAGATGATGAGACTGGCTATGCTTGTGATTCATCTAATTTCATGAGATGATGAAATTGGCTATGCTTGTGATTCATCTGAATTCATGAAAAAATAATAAGACTTGCTGTGAATGATATTTGTGTGACTGAACACTCATGCTCTGACGCGATCTGTGATAAAGTATTGTTTTGATGAGGATTGATAATGAGATAATGGCTGTATCAGAATCATAATGCATTCGATGGCATGTTATTTTGAATTTAAATGACGACAATCCGACTGAAATTATTTGAAATGCATGATGGAACAGTGTCAACAAATTAGAACTGAATGATGGAGTTTACGTTTTCAGCATAATACAGCAAACTGAACTGAAATATGCAGGAAAATATATATCCACAGCATAAAATAGGATAAAAATAATCAGGATGAAATGTATTATCAAAACATTAGGAGATTTATATGAAAATGTTATTGGAATCTAACTTCAGTTTCAGTCCACTGAAGCTAAACTACTGTGAAACACTGAAACTACTGTGAAAAGAGAAGGAATATCACACGATATGAAGAGTAACTTCGTGGTTTTATTGTGCTTCACACTCATTTCTGCTTCTGAGAATTCAAGACGAATGAAGCCTTTGACGGCCGGTTCGAACCGAGGAATCTCGAACTCTTTACGTGCTGATACTCTCCGACGTATCTGGTATGACGAACGATGCTGTTTCAGTATCTAAATGAGATAGTACTTGATGAGTTCGTATCCCTGGCTCTTTTCATTTCGCGTTTCGTAATTTTTCACGAGTTTCGTATTTTTTTTAAGAGTCATTGAAAGTCTTAAAGTAAGCCTTTAGGATCTAGATGGTAAAATCAACACACAACTGCAGTTTGTAGATTTATGGATTTGACTTCGCTGTTCACCCTTGAAATAAAACTGAGGAATGAATCTCTGGTTCTTTTCTCTGTTGTTGGAATATTGGAAGGATCGTCGCTCCCACAGGATAGGTGCAGAGAAGTAGGAGTCGTTTTTTACGTCAAAAGGAGCAACATGGATTAAAAGATTTATTCTTGAAGAATAATATGCTTGAAAAACGACCCCATTTATCTGTACTAGTTTCTGGAATGTGATTTTTTGGGCACGATATCCATTTTTCAAGAAAGTCGATAGAGTGATACACGTTGTTACATTATTTTCTCAGCAGATCTGTGCCTTTGGTGAATATTCAAGTACCATACCATGAAAACTGTGAATAAAACCAAAATTTTGAGCCACATTAAGAACTATTACACTTTCGTTTAATAATCACACAATCAGGGGAGACACAAAAGGGAAATATAAGTCAGTTGATATACATCGAAAGTGCACTTGGGATCTTATCGTGTTTCATTTTCCCCGTGAACTCATAGGAATATCTTAATCACGCGCAAAATTGTGATCCTTTCCAGTGTATATATATATATATATTCCCTGGGGATAGAGGAGAAAGAATACTTCCCACGTATTCCCTGCGTGTCGTAGAAGGCGACTAAAAGGGAAGGGAGCGGGGGGCTGGAAATCCTCCCCTCTCTTTTTTTTTCTTTTGTTTTTTAGATAGATAGATAGATAGATAGATAGATAGATATCCCTGATATTTACAGGATGAGGCTGAACTCAGAGCTCTCATGTAAATAGTTGGACCAAACCTATTTCTCTCTATTTTCGCTTGAATATCCGGATCATTTCGTTACCCCTGTGAATGATGGAGGAGCCACACAACAGATAGGACAAGTTATCCCCTCTGATTGTGCCGTTATTCCTGGGTCTGTTTTGATTTATTTCCCGCCAATCAGACCACTTGTGTGGTGGTTTTGTAAATGATAAATAACGCTGATTGGTGGTGCCATCGCCCAACCTCAGTGTCGAATTGTATTGCCAAGCAAGACCAGAAAACTATATATGTATATATATATGTATTTGATAAACGTGTAATGCTACTGCTGTTTTAATGATTAAGAAAAGATAATGCGCGTAAATTCCTAAGGGTATTTCCCATAATGTAAGTATTGCGAAAGAGTGAAGGGTTGAGACTTTGATGAATGATTTATATAAAGCAAGGGTGTCGTGCCTGCATTGGCACACGCTGCAGCTCGTGAGAAGCGTAGACTTAACGATATTTGCGTAAATGAACGCCCTCTGCGAGAGAGAGAGGTAAAGAGAGCTCTCTCTCTCTCTCTCTCTCTCTCTCTCTCTCTCTCTCTCTCTCTCTCTCTCTCTCTCTCTCTCTCTCTCTCTCTCTCTCCCGAAGCAGTGAGATGGGACGGCTGCACGTTGGCTTGGCCGGAGAGCAACGTTGGCTGAGCAAATTGCCCCTCCATTACCCAGGTAATGCACGAATTTGTCGAGCGCGGACCTGCTGTCGGGCGGGATGAGGCAAAACACAGTGAGCTGTAACATGACACCACAATGATGTGAGCGGCAACAGGCAAAGTAAAGCCATTTGGGTTATCAGTTTCTAGTGAACCCAGAAATGTACGTATGTATTATATATATATATATATATATATATATATATATATATATATATATATATATATATATATATATATGTATGTATGTATAGACGTATGGAATTATGTTTGTATATATGTATGTATGCATGTGTATATATATATATATATATATATATATATATATATATATATATATATATATATATATATATATATATATATATATATATATATATATATATGCATGTATGTATGTATGCGTGTATTTATGTTTGTATATTTGTATGTATTTATGCATGCATGTGTGCATGTTTGTGTGTATGTATGTATGGATGTAGCTATCTATCTACCTATCTATCTATCTATCTACCTATCTATCTACAAGCAGTCAATTTTCTCTTAGGCTATAATTCATTCAAGATAAAGCATTCTTTAGGCCCAAGAGCGTTATTTAATCTGTCGTTTCATTGTTTCTTGATTACCGAGGCACCAGAAATAAGATGACCACTTCTCTCTCCTCCTTCGCGTGTAGAATTATGAGACACATCCCGCTTTCAAACATAAAAGCTTAACATATATGTTGGGCACAGGGATCTTAAGTTTCCTTTAATTTTTCTCTATTTTTTCTCAACTTTCTCTTGATCTCTGCACTCCCCCTCAAAAAACCTTCCCCCTAACAATCCTCGCCCCTATTTCTTTTGACCCCAGAGAGAACTCGTCCCTCCAACAAAGAAACACACTTTTTTTTTTACCTTTAGCTCCCTCACAACCCTTCCTTGAAATATTCATAACTGTATCTTCGCCCATCCGAAA
>NC_092276.1:10548297-10573297 GCF_036320965.1 Panulirus ornatus
ACATGGAGATGCTGGTCGGATGTTTCTCCATCATGAAGATATACTTGTATTCCTTACACACGACTAAGACTTGTAAGACTGACACTTCGTACTGTCTCCACTTGATCTCAAGTACTCCGAGAGGTTCTCGTACCGTCGGTTAGAGACTGTGATCTCACGTACCCTCAGTTAGAGACTGTGGATTCTAGGACTGGCAGGTCTGTGTGGAGGAACCACTGACTGCCACAGCAGTCATAAATTCAATTGGTGTCAGTGAGGCATTGGATATACAACCTTGGTCCCACCATTGTTAGTAAGAGGTGGGGGTACTCGTATGTATGAACGTAGACAAACATAATGGGTGGTTTTGCACAAGGATAAAGAAAGTGAGGAGAAGAGAGCTGAAGGAAGGAAGGAGACATCTTGAAAACTGTGCAAAAAGTTTAAGGGGAACATAGGTATGTGATGCCATCATAACCCATGGATATTCATGACCTATGTGTTGTCTTGATGGACAAGAGACAGTCTGTCTCTTTGACTTTGACCAGCATATGATATACTAGATAACATAACTGAATAATAAACAGGTAAAAACCTTATTTTTAGGAGTATATACATATTTGATCATTGAATAACGAATATGTATATCACGAATGTTTATGTATTCAGTAATACTTATGTGCTTCCAAAATCCAGATGTTACCGCCAACACAATTCATTAGATAACTGATGGCTTGCGTACTCCCTTACTCCACAGTTTCGTCCTGGCAATAAGGTATAACAACAAACATAACAAAAGAAGATCAGAACGAAAAGATCGTCTTGGGATTTCTATATGAAGATACGAATCTGTACACCCAACCTAACACGAGTGTAACATGGCTGTTGCCAGGGAGCCAGTGTCTACAGAGGGGTGTGTGTGTGTTCGCCTTTATTTAGTGCTTTGTGTTACAACCGTGGTATTATGTCAAAGGTCATATCAGCAACAGACCCAACCTCTCTGCATCAAGGAAACAGCGAGCTGCAAATGTACCACCGCTTCCTATGAGCAGAATCGAAACGTGTATGATGGAAATTTGTCATACAATAAATGCCAGGACTTATACCCTTGACAGTAGGTGTATGATGTTGATAGACTGAATAACATAACCTAGACACTCGGTGTATGCCTTCAATGAAGTCTGTACACACTCTAGACATTAGGTGTATCCTGTCAGTTGACTGTATGCATACATTCTAAACACGAGGTGTATGCTGTCAATGAAATCTGAGCTATGGAGCTTTGCCTAGCTTGATCAGTGTGTTTTAGAATACGGTCATCAAAATTTATTTCGGGGGAGAATGCGTCCGTGTTGGTGAGCAGGAGGGAGGAGGAGGGGAAAAGAGAATATATATGAATGAGTTGATGGATGCGGGAGTTCTTTTTTTATGATGGCGAGAGACCATGCGGGGAAAGAATGTCCAAAGAGGACATTGTCTGTGGGGGAAGAAAAAAAAAAGAAACGTTGCGAGGTGGGAATATTTTTGAGGGAGGGGAAAAGCTACACGAGGAAAAAAAAGATGAGAGAGAGAGAGAGAGAGAGAGAGAGAGAGAGAGAGAGAGAGAGAGAGAGAGAGAGAGAGAGAGAGAGAGAGAGAATATGGGATGAGGAAGACGTTATGTTAAGGGAAAAATATCTGGGATTGTACAGAGAGGACAATTTTAAGTTTATGAATTAGTAACGAGAATAATAATTGAGGCGAAAGAAAAAGGAAAAAAAAAAATCGGAGAGAATTTATTTAAGAAATGAAATATAATATTTTGAAATTTTGATGTTAGAGAACACGGAAAGTGAACTTAGACGATCTTAGAATTTACGACTGTATAAACACTGCGATTGGATCATATTGTTAGAGTCATGCGTATTGAATAGTATGATTTGAATATAGACGAAAATTAGAATTTGGGACGAGCGTACAACAGAATTATAGAATTATGTTGCATATAAAATTGCGGGATATACACCTAAAAGAAAAAAAGTTGCAGGACTCAAATATATATGAAATCGTAGGATTTAAATACAAACAAAATTGTAGGATATAAACATGGAGAGAATTTGAGGTTTCAGCGTATACAAAACTGATATATGTATACATACATACATATATATATATATATATATATATATATATATATATATATATATATATATATATATAGATTGGAATTAAACAAATAAGAAATCTTAGTATTCAAAATACAGAACCTGTTGTAAGATTTATACATATAAAATACTATAGGATTTACGTATATTGATATTTGTTTTCAAAACTTCTGGCTATATCTTTATGGAGGAGGAACGTGAGCAAGTCTCGAACTCACAGCGCAGGCGGTTTGAACCAGGAAGTGATGGGTAAGAACACCTTCCAAAATGTCACGGGTATGAATGAAAAATAGGAACCAGTTTCACTATTTTCGCTCACAAATCTACTACCGTGTGCCAGGTAGCTAAGAACCACACTCACACTGTGTCAGGTGCCTACGAACCACATACACACTGTGTCAGGTACTCATGAACCACACACTATGTCAGGCGAAGTCATGAACCACACACTATGTCAGGCGAAGTCATGAACCACACACTATGTCAGGCGAAGTCATGAACCACACACTATGTCAGGCGAAGTCATGAACCACACACTATGCCAGGCAAAGTCATGAAGCACACACGCTGTTAGAAAGGTAATCATGCCACTCAGTATAAAGTAATCCGTTACTATTATACCACTCACAGTAAAGTAATCGATTACTATACACTGTCAAAGTGAAAAATGTTCTCTATTCATCAGTGTTAAAGTTGTTCAAATAGTATCAAGAAAAATTGATGCAATCCATCACATGTGAATGTAGACTATGGTCACCTGTACGATATTTTGATAAGAATATTAAAGATGATTTAATTAAACATCTGATCACATAGGATTCGTAAGCCCTTCATTTGTAACTTGATTGGGTTTTCACCCCACACAATTGCCGTTTTTGTACCAAATGTTTACTGCATGGATGTGACAATCTCTCTCTCTCTCTCTCTCTCTCTCTCTCTCTCTCTCTCTCTCTGAACATCACTAGGGGGAATATACCCTGACATATTGAATGAAGTGAAGGGAAAACAGTTGAATATATGTCACATATTTTTTCCTGTTTAAAAGAACAACTGTTCTTACAACCTCCTCGATCAGGTGTTGGAGTTCCTGACCCCAATTATCTGTTAAGAGTGACCCCTTGTCTTTGTCTTTTCTGGTCGTTGTTTGTAGGTTTTTTAAAAGTGTTTGGACACTTTTATTCCCGACTTTTAAAAAAAAAGTAGGAAGGTGTCTGGCGTAATCTGAGCTGCAACTGAGGGGACGGGAAATGAAACTCTTCCCCCAGAGTAGCCTCCTGATGGAGAAGGTGGCAGTGGAAGAAGATAGTCTTTCTTGAATTTTCTTTCGTAGTTTACCTTTCCGCTGCGTTCTCGAAGAGTCTGAATTTTTTTTTTCCAAATTAGATTTGAATAACTTTAGCTTCTTCCCTTGCACGCCTCATACCCTCCTGAATGTTGAGGCTCCAGAACACTCAGAGAATTTTTCACTGAATACTTCCACCTACTCCTTGGTTCCTCCTTTTCCTTATCTTCTTCACTCCTGAGATGTCAACCTCTCCTCACTCATCCTCTCCATAGGTCCAAACCATTTCGGCACAATCTCTTCAACGCACTCATACATATTACTCTTATTACCACACCTTTCTCTCACCTTCTCATATCTTATTTGATCAATCCTCTTCCCTTCATAACTGTCCTCAAACATTTCATTTCCAAACGCGTACTCCTTCTTTACATTTTCGTCTAAGGCCCAAGCCTCGGATCTCTCTCTCTCTCTCTCTCTCTCTCTCTCTCTCTCTCTCTCTCTCTCTCTCTCTCTCTCTCTCTCTCTCTCTCTCTCTCTCTCTCTCTCTCTATCTATCTATCTATCTATCTATCTATCTTTCTCTATATCTATCTATCTATCTATCTATCTGTCTATCCATCTATCTCTTGGAAACACCAATTTTGTCATTTCCCCTGTAACAAGAAAAAAATAGTATTAACAAAGGGCAAGATGAAGAAGAAGAAGGAGGCCAAAAAAATGAACAAGAAAGTAAGATAACAGGAGAAAATAAAGTGAATAAGCGACAGAGAACCCCACGTCTGTAGGATATTGAGACACAAATATAATAAAACCAGGGAAGTTTGATATCACTCCGGGGTTTTATAGCAGCGTTTCGGCATTATTTTGGAAAATGTTATGTGAGGGAAGCCGGGCCAAGGAACAACCAGCCAAAATCCATTGTCAGCATTGTCGCTGCTGTACGTCCGCCAATACTGGGAGGCAACCTGGATATACTGCATGAGCTCCCGCCAGCACCAATGGTGCGGATATGATATTACTGAGGCCACTGCAGCTTCACTGGAACACACGTAGATACTGCTGGAGCCTCGTGAACCCACTGGAACACACGTAGATACTGCTGGAGCCTCGTGAATCCACTGGAACACACGTAGATGCTGCTGGATCCTTGTGAACCCACTGGAAGACACGTAGATACAACTGGAGCCTCTGGAATACACGTAGATACTACTGGAGCCTCGTGAAGCCACTGGAACTCACGTAGATGCTGCTGGAGCCTCGTGAACCCACTGGAAGACACGTAGATACTGCTGGAGCCACTGGAATACAGGTAGATACTGCTGGAGCCTCGTGAAGCCACTGGAGCACACGTAGATACAGCTGGAGAATCGTGAAGCCACTGGAACACACGCAGATACTGATGAAGCCTCGTGAACCCACTGGAACACACGTAGATACATTTGGGGCATCGTGAACCCACTGGAAGACACGTAGATACTGCTGGAGCCTCGTGAACCCACTGGAACACACGTAGATACAGTTAGGGCATCGTGAACCCACTGGAAGACACGTAGATACTGCTGGAGCCTCGTGAATCCTCTGGAACACACGTAGATACAGTTGGGATATCGTGAACCCACTGCAGCACACGTAGATACCGATGGAGCCTCGTGAACCCACTGGAACACACGTAGATTCAACTAGTGCTTCGTGAACCCAATGGAACAAACGTAAGATGCTACTGGAACCTCATAAACGGTATCGCCATTATAGATACCGTATTTATACTCTACGGCTGACCAACCATTGGTACCTAACGTGCACACAGCACGGGTGGAGAGAGTCCAACATGACTGGAGCCTTTAAAAAGTTACGTGGAGCATCGCTGATGTCCCGAGAATGTGAGTACTATAGCCCTAATAGCACTGCAAACACCAATATAGCTCTCACACACACACACTTAAGGCCTCAGAATGACCACTGGAGGTTCTGGAGTACCTCTTGATTTCCAGCAACACCACTGATGTCTTGATAATACAGTGGTCGTTCAACCAGGCATCTGGGGTCTGGACAACACCACGGGAATTTCAGCGACGCCGCCGGTTCGTTGGAGTCAAACTGACACGATTTAAGTTTCAGCAATACATCTGTCCCCTCAGTAACACTAGAAGGATCTCGGCAACACCGCCTGTAGTCCATGGAACACTGGTGAAGCTCTCAAACCCAGCAGCTCCAATGGGGTCCAGACAGTTATAACCAGAGCCCAGGTAATAAGTATGGAAACAGTGGACACACTGGAGTAACCCGTTCCTCTTGGCTGCTAGCTGCTTGTGCTGGGAACGAGTTAAACAGAAAGTTGGGGAGGAAAGTGGGTGATACATTTGCCAGCAATCTAGGAGCCGACAGTAGCTTTGTATAGAGACATAGTTAAGACGACTCGAGCAAGCTTCATCCGCGAGAGGAGGAGACGATACGCCTCTGTCTCATAACGTCTGAACGAACCCAAATGTTCTCTTGGCCATATACGTCTTGAGCATTGTGTGTGCTCTCAGATTGACCTGGAAATCATCATTTTCCCAGCTGTATTTACCCTCCTTTCTTACGGATGATTAGACTACGTGTGTGTTGGGCGTCTCCCACACATGGAAAACATACTGGATTTGTATAGGATCTCTTTGTATTAAGCTAGGAACGAAAGGAGGTGTTCCCGAACCATGTGGTAAAATGCTGACAACGTCCAATTGCCTATGAAGGACAACTGGAAGAGTTTAACGAACGCATCGATTTCGTAACTTAAGAAAATAAGTCACTATTCATGGATCATGAATAAAGTCCAGAGTTTCAACTTTCTCATACATTTCAGAATTACATTCAAGTTTTGCTTTTAACAGGACTGTGGTTACAAGCTAATGGTTTCTATGGTTAAAACTTCCAGGATAAAGAATTCTTTACATTCACAATCTAGTCGTTTAACACAGCCTTTAGCCCTGTTTTTACTACATCTACACTTACGTGACTCTTCGTACCTATGCATCCTGGCTCTGTCGTACCTCACTTATATTTCATTTCGCGTCTTGTCTTATTCTCCACTCTTCACCTTGACGTGTTCCTCACTCTCTGCCTACATCCTCCCTAGCCAGTTTCAGCTGACATGGTACAATAGCCATAGTGTATTGTCTCCTCATCATCCACTCGTCATCTGGGTATGTGGTGCCCTGTCTACCCACTCCTCATGGGCAGTCTTGTCTCAACTGACACTTGTTCCCTTGTCTGTGCTCCCTGCTCCCGTCCACTGCTCTTCAGGTGGAGGTGTTCCTCTTCATAAGCTACTTTTGTCCCCACTTGGCAACGTTCCCTCAGGGTCTGGTCTTGTCCCCTCCTCCTCCTCCTCCTCCTCCTCTTCCTCATCCCCCCCCTCATCCTCCTCCCGTCACACATCACGTATCCCTACGACCACGCAAAGCCATCTGGCCAGAGATGATGTACGATATTACTAAAACCTTAAGAAAACATGGGTAAAAAAAAAAGGACATATATATATGTCTTCTGTAAGTTGATGGCTTTTATGGTTTTCTTATTCATCGTCTGAAGGAATGTATATATATATATATATAATATATATATATATATATATATATATATATATATATATATATATATATATATATATATTTGGTAGAGGACTTGGACGATATTGGTGAGTTTCTGGTGATGGATTTTGACATCTTTCGTCAGGGGGCCGTTATTAAAGATTGACTCCATCTCACGTTCTGATGTATAGGTTTGATTCAACGTCTTAGATCATAGTTTGGTTCCTTTATATTACGACGAAGGTGAAGGAAGGTAGATGGAAACACGGGGCGACGGGGAAATCGAAAAGGTTGAAGGAAATAAGGAAGGGAGAAGAAAGAGAGGGAGTAAGGAGGTTCGGGAAGAGGAGGGAAGATATTGGATGATTTTTGATGGAGGTAAAGAGGATCATGGGAGAATAAGATTCGTGCTGAACCTCAGCCGGGATTATAGAAGAGCAAAACCCTTCCGAATCCATCCAGGGTCAAGGGAGAGTAAGACCTGTCCTGATCATTGCTATGGTCATGGGATATTACGATTCGTGCTGAGCTCAAATAGGATCATCGATTCGTACTGAGCTCAAGTAGGATCATCCAAAAATTAGATCCATGTCCATGAAAGCCTCAAACACTTCAGGAAGAAGTTCTTCAACATCCATTCACTCTCAGCGATGAACTTCTCCATCCTATCCACTTCCAATGGCCTTCCTCGATCTCCTAACTTCCCTTTGACCCTCCCCAAAGCCCTGCAGCGTTCTACACTCCCTTAGGGAACACCCTAGCCTCCCCATAAGATTCCTCTCCTCTGTAGCTTCACCACAGCTCCTTTGATCACCCTTTAATCCAACACTCAATGTCCTCAAGTCTCACCAAAAACCCCCCTCAACCTCCATCTCTTGTCGTCTACCTCGACTTCACCACCTCCTCCTTACATCCACCCACCACCGCAATCCAGGCCTCCCAACCATATCTAAAGGCCATATATATAAATATATCTAAGTTTCATCATCTCCCAATTACCAGCTCGGCTTGAATCGGTCCTCTCTACGTCTGCCTGCTGGCCAAGTTCTGCCGCCACTAAACTCTTCAGGACACAATCCAACCTATCTCATTAGCCCGCCTCCCTCGGGCCGAGTTAATGAGCTGCATCATTTGTGTCTGTTGACTCTGGTAGAAAAATTAAATGCCGCATTATCTCTTTTTTTTTCTTTTCTTTTCCCTCCCTCCCTCCCTCTCCCAGCGTGTTAAACGCTTTTGGTAATAGGTGTCCTTTGATGTTTTTATGAAAACTGAAATATCCGACAGCTAGACGCGGAGGGAAATGCGTTTGTGAGTAATTGTTATGATGTGGACAGAAATATTATTTTACTGCCATCCATTCACCTTGCTACTGCTGTCTCTGGCTGTCGACCCGGCCACCCGTCTTCAGCAAGGTTACCTGATGATTATTTCTGAGTCTACACCGAACGTGAACCCGGTGTATTACTTATGGAGTTATCAGCGAACAATACACAGGAGCCTAGTAGAGTATAGGGCAAAGGTTATGATATCCGCAGTCTATATAAGACGACCAATTCACAATGATGTTGATTTTTCCTCATACGGGTGAAAGTAAACTCGGGTTTCAGACATCACCGCGTATGGAAACAAGTAAACACTTTACACTATTTCTTTCTCATAGTTGTTAATAAGAACACATCCAAGCCAGCGACTGAATTTTTCCTACTCACGAACAGAAGTTGAAAAATGAAGGTCCATTAAGTCCCTCTTTTATGTCCTGGACAATTACGAGCCACAGACTCAAGCAGTCAGGGTGTTTTAGTCCCAAAGATCGTGGCTGTTCATCTAGTATGCAACATAAATCATCCGGGGTAGTTGGTGACCAAATCTATATGGCTTTTCTTCCTATGAACAGTTGAGAAAACGCCCAGAGGCACCCTAACTTAACTTTAAGTGCACGTGACGTCATTGAGTCTAACTCAGTTTAACGTAGCCCATCCTAAGGACTTTCTCGAGTTCCTTCAGGAGTGTCCGGATACGTTCTCTACCAGATGCCTCCTGAAGGGTTGAAGGAGAAGGACGTGTGGCGTCACTGCCCACACTTATTGAGTCTCGAACAAGCTTCATTTGGCCAACTCCTTGTTAGCAACCCAGTACCACCATAGCCGCGACCCATACCATAAGAACTACTGACATATGCCACATTTCGCCCCGATGCCATTCGATTATACGTCAGCCCATCATTTTTCTGTATACTCTGAAGAGACCTGTGTTTGTACACATTTAGGAGCATCAGACTTTCATTATAAAGTACAAAAGAATTCTCTCTGAGTGAGTGGAGTGACTACTATCTGAAAGGCTGGAAAGGATCGGAGACTGAATAACGATAGATTTTAAGGTATTACATACCTTTAGGTGGAGAGGGGACTGGATCAGTACAAGCATTCCATATAGTGAACAATATCTTTTATTTCTGAACATTTCGAGCCTCATCCAACAGTGGAAGGTTATTTGAAGACCCTAATATACCGTAAGCCACAGTTCGACCAGACCTCCTTCGGTACCGGTGGACCATAGATTAGTCAAAAGGTCGTACTTGAGCCGCAGATATTCAGTATGTAAAGACTTCAGAGATTGGAAGGTAGAGGGAACACAATACGCTCCACAATCATTCTAATGATCGTGTTCTGTAAAAGCGGAGAGAACATTGAGTGAAGTGGATTTGGACAACCCTGTACTTGAAGATGATCTGGTATGTCACTGTACTTAAAGATGATAATTAAAGGCCTCTGTTTTAGAACTTAGTGCCTTAATATTATCTGTATTTTTAAAGTATTTTTTTTCTTTCTGTTGGAGGATGGGACTTATTCCAGAACTTCCTCTGAGCTGGCGCACTGAGGAGGCTGTAAAAGACTTAAGGCCTCTTAGTATTTGTTGGAGGTTAGACTCCAGGGAATTTCCAAGGAGACTACGAGTTTGTTTCTCCAAGTATTTCGAAACAGGCTGAGCTATTACCGCTGGACTTTGGCCCAGAATTTTACGAGATTCTGTGACTTTGTATTGTTTAGGGAGTTCCGAGCAGATGCTTTCTTAAAATACAGAGTAAATAGTTTTTGTGTGACTTGTAGTTTACGACTGTTGGGGTAGGTTCTTTTCCCCCTGTGGTAGAGGGAGTCAGCTACCACAGAATGTGAGAACAGGGTAAACACTTACATCACTCTGGCCCCATATGTCATACTTACATCAGTTTGGCCCCATATGTCACACATGTATCAGTTTGGCCCCATATGTCACACATGCACCAGTTTGGCCCCATATGTCACACATGCACCAGTTTGGCCCCATATGTCACACATGCATCAGTTTGGCCCCATATGTCACACATGCACCAGTTTGGCCCCATATGTCACACATGCATCAACTTGGCCCCATATGTCACACATGCATCAGTTTGGCTCCATATGTCACACATGCATCAATTTGGCCCCATATGTCGTCACTACCGGTCTTTTACACCGTTTTCGACGTTATTCTTGATAGAACCATCAGGTAAAAGGATTTTTCAATGTCTTTACAATCTCTGTACGTGCTTGTAAAACTCGATTTTTTTGATTTACATTAAGCGTTCCTTAAACATCGTATTTGATGTTTTGCTTACTCTTCTCTCTCTCTCTCTCTCTCTCTCTCTCTCTCTCTCTCTCTCTCTCTCTCTCTCTCTCTCTCTCTCTCTCTCTCTCTCTCTCTCTCTATCTATCTATCTGTCTCTGTCTCTCTCTCTCTCTCTCTCTCTCTCTCTCTCTCTCTCTCTCTCTCTCTCTCTCTCTCTCTCTCTCTCTCTCTCTCTCTCTCTCTCTGCAATAATGGTGATGTATATGAAATATAGAAAGGAATTCTAAAAGTTTTGTTTGACAGGGAAGAGGTCAAAACCCCGATGTGAATGAAGACCACAGATGTGTGTGTGTCAAACAACTTTGTTTGCTCTATGTCCTCAGGGAAGGTAGGGAGGGAGTGAGTTTCTAAAAGCCACCTCGTTCCTACGAAATGGGGAAATACATAATATTCTTATCGTATGATGAATAGGGATTGGTAGGGAGTTAGTGGGAGGTCAATCGTGGGGTGAATTGGGTAGGGGGGTAGGGCATATTAATGGGTCAGTGAGGTGGTACTAATGGGTGGGTGGAGGTCTTTGGTGTGTGAGTGCTTTAGGATAACTAGTAGGTGGGCGCGGGTCACTAGGTGGGTGATGTGGAGCAAACTACAGATGAGAGGAATCCACTCTTCAGTGCTGAAAGAAAAAAAAAATGATCAGTAAATGCGAATAGAAATCCTATATATAGATGTTTTGAGGTGGGTCATGAATAGCTGAGGGTCTATGTAGACGCTTGAGGTCACAGGTCATTGAGGTTTCACAAGCTGAAAGGTCAGAGGCCATTTACAGGTGGATGGAGGTCACTAGTATGTGCGTTCGAGTCGAACATTCGTCCAAGCTTCGGGAACGTCTGGGGAGAGCATTGAGGCAGGTGTGTGTGTGTGTGTGTGTGTGTGTGTGTGTGTGTGTGTGTGTGTGTGTGTGTGTGTGTGTAGGTGCGTGTTTGTAGTCTGAGGTAGAGAAGAACAGGGGGAAAAAAAGATCAGACTAAATCAGATGAAGAAGGAAAATATAAGAAATCTATGAGACTTCATGAGCAGGAGGAGGTTGTTTTTCGAACACCTGTTGGCATGAATAGATGGAGAGTAACCCCGTGAACTTATTCAAGTCGCGGGTGTCTGGTCTCACGACCTGTGGAGCTGGTGAAGAAGGCAAGAAACCCTCACGTCCGCCATCTGCTCCAAGAACTCTCCTGTCAAATCGGATGAAAAGAAAAATCCTTCCTCTTTCCCCATTAGGGTAAAACACCCAGCGGATCAAAGTCCATGACTGGCAAATGCTATTGATATAACCTTATGAGAAAATGCTGGTTGTTTGTTCAACATAACAAACCCGATTTCAAATAGCTAAGCTGAGACAAAGGATTACTGAAAAAAAAAGAAAGGATATCATGGTGGTGGTGAGGTTAAAGGCGAGCGGTACTTTCCAAACCACTTGGTCCTGTTCGTTGGAGGTTATATAGCAGGTATTCATGAGTAAACAGACTCACTCACCCTTGAGCGTTGACCAGCATCAGTACGAGAATCCACGCTACTCACGGTTATTCGAGTACATGTGAGTCACCATTCACCACTGTGAGCCTATACAGTTTTGAGATACAGTACTGATGCAAGATATCATGACGAAAGACTCTATGGACTATTGCTCTAACTGTATCCAAGCCGGTACAGGCGCTACCGAACCTGTAAATCACGAGGAACTTAGATGTTTCAACCCCATGTGCGAGGCGATCACGAGGAACTTAGAGGTTTCAACCCCATATGCGAGGCGAGATCGTCGCACTGATTGTGCTGTGGTGGGCGGTTGGGGACATGTGTGGACGGATTTCCCTCCACACCACCACCACTTTTACTCCTGATGGAAAACCACATCGCACTAGTGATTCCTTAAATGATCGTATCAACCAGAATACCCAGGGACAAGTGGAGGGAAAAGATAACCCAAACTTAACAGTGCCTCAGAATTTTACAAAAACCCCTTACCATACCAGAGAGAAGTAGATATCATAATGTTACTGTACATCCGGCTTTTGTTACATCACTGGATCGTAACGCCAGGAGCCAGCGGGCGTTACGACCTTAGGTCTTCCTCGCTGGCTGGCACTCACCTCCTCGTTCATGAATTGAGAGCGGCGGGGAGAAGAAGAGAGGGGCCTGGGGTACAACAGCTTCGCATTACGCGAAGAGCTTTCTCTCTCTGTGTGTGTCCTCCCCCGGCGAGATGGGACTTTCTGCATCCTGTTGCTCTGGCGGTCGATGTTGCTTTTCCAACTGCCTATTTCCGTGCCGCGGGCGGGTGTTCCGTGCTTGGTGATGGGGTAATGACGCCACGAGCTGTATCCGTCTGTACTGCTATTGCTGCCTTGTTTCTGGTAATGATGCCTTGCAGCTGCGCGGGGTGCTGTTGCCATTCTTAATTAGGGGGGGTCTGTCGCTCCTGTTGTGGCTTCTGTTATTGTTACTACCGTTGGGACGTTATTGTTCATGCTGTTAGTAACGTAGCCCCTGTTGTCGCTCCTGTTGTCGCTTCTGTTATTGTTACTACCGTTGGGACGTTATTGTTCATGCTGTTAGTAACGTAGCCCCTGTTGTCGCTCCTGTTGTTGTGGCTTCTGTTATTGTTACTACCGTTGCCCGTAGCTGGTGCTCTTCGTATACTACTATTGCCTCTGTGTTAATCCTCTTGTTGTGGGTTCACTCACTGTAGACACGAAGCATTCTGAAGATTTCAGTGTTCATAAGCATATCTTCCCATCCCAGCTCTCTGTCTAAGATCCATCCTTTACTGTACTATCCCATGGTGACATGAATCGCTCCTCTTCTTTGCTCCGTTTCAATTTATCGTCAAGCAGGAGGCAAAACGATAGCCACCTTCATTGACGACTATATGGTTCAAACGCTGTCTCGAACCAGTCTCATAACGTTATTCTTGACGTAGTTAACACATCTTCTTCATCTTCTTATAAGTACATTTAGAAACACTTACATTGTTGCTCGTGAGTTAAGTGTCCAGTAAAGAATAGTTCCTGCCAATTATAAATCTCCCGTCACATCTAGATTACTTTTCTCAAACGCAATTCCAGTCCATTCGATTGGTTTACAGGGTTCATACCCCGGTAGGCTCCACGTATATGTCCTTTACATTTACATTTTTCTTTCTTTTTTGAGGGTGAGAGGTTGTCCAAACTGGCAGGAACCCAGTAGACAATAGCTTGCCTTTCCACTTGTGTCAGTCTACAGTGGTGTACGGTCGTTGCTTTTGTTTCCCCTCTGACAAATTGATATCTGGAATTTAGAAAACGTCTTCCCTTTTTCTCTTTCTTTCTTTTTGATCTTGGAAGGAAAAGGGATGGGTAAGTTTTAATCCTTTAAATCTACTGTACTATCCTTTCCAATATATATATATATATATATATATATATATATATATATATATATATATATATATATATATATATATATATATTGGAAAGGATCACAATTTTGCGCGCGATCAAGATATTCCTATGAGTCCACGAGGAAAATGAAACACGAAAAGTTCCCGAGTGCATTTTCGTGTAATAATCACATCATCAGGGGAGACACAAGAGAGGAATATAACAGTCTTCCATGTATATCAACTGACTGTTATATTCCTCTCTTGTGTCTCCCCTGATGATGTGATTATTACACGAAAGTGCACTTGGGAACTTTTCGTGTTTCATTTTCCCCGTGGACTCATAGGAATATATATATATATATATATATATATATATATATATATATATATATATATATATATATATATATATATATATATATTCTATCTTTAGTCGATGCGTGTATGACGACTGTGGCCGAGAGAAACAGTAGATGAGTTAGTGACACGAACGTTCCTGGGGGTCTCGCTTTCCGGGATGAGATCTTCACCTTTGTTATTGTCGTCGTGGGTTTTGCTGGAAATTTGCTGTTGACAGGTCTGGAGACAATCCGCTTTATAGATTACTCCGTGTTGGGTAAATGGACTCTTAAATTCTGCTTTCTCTCTCCCTCGTCGGACATTCGCCAATTTTGAATAAACACCGAATAGAATTGACTTGATTCATAGGCATGTTTCCTGTTAAAACCCAACTGTTTAGTGAGGGTAAAACGTTAGGTCACTGACTTTGTTTTCGGTACAAATAAGTGGTGGGTGGGTTATATATTTTTTTTTCAGGTAATTGTTTATCATTTCACACATAACTGGTGTTAAATGTCCTTCCAAATGTCAAAGTATAGGAAGAAAAAGTAGTTGGATATGATATTATACTATACAGGTTTATGGTACACGCCCAAAGGACGTGAAAAAAGATCAAAAAACACACATGCAAGATGCGATGTATCACTTACAAACATGGCGAATATGGTGAGCATAATATGTCAGATATAAGTGATATATGAAGGCTAAGATACAAACATGGCGAATATGGTGAGCATAATATGTCAGATATAAGTGATATATGGAGGCTAAGATACAAACATGGCGAATATAGTGAGCATAATATGTCAGATATAAGTGATATATGGAGGCTAAGAAACAAACATGGCGAATATAGTGAGCATAATATGTCAGATATAAGTGATATATGAAGGCTAAGATACGTAATCCAGGGGCGAGAAGATGGCTGACATTTTGAGGTACAGACACGAAATATATGTAAAAAAAAAGAATATGGAAGCTGGACTCCCGCGAGATATGTCCTACGAAAACGAGACCTTCGGAGAAGCTAAAAAACGAAACCTTAGGAGAAGCTAAAAAACAAGACCTTAGGAGAAGCTAAAAAACGAGACCTTAGGAGAAGCTAAAAAACGAGACCTTAGGAGTAGCTAAAAAACGAGACCTTAGGAGAAGCTAAAAAACAAGACCTTAGGAGAAGCTAAAAAACGAGACCTTAGGAGAAGCTAAAAAACGAAACCTTAGGAGAAGCTAAAAAACGAGACCTTAGGAGAAGCTAAAAAACGAGACCTTAGGAGAAGCTAAAAAACGAAACCTTAGGAGAAGCTAAAAAACAAGACCTTAGGAGAAGCTAAAAAACGAGACCTTAGGAGAAGCTAAAAAACGAGACCTTAGGAGTAGCTAAAAAACGAGACCTTAGGAGAAGCTAAAAAACGAGACCTTAGGAGAAGCTAAAAAACGAGACCTTAGGAGAAGCTAAAAAACGAGACCTTAGGAGAAGCTAAAAAACGAGACCTTAGGAGAAGCTAAAAAGCTCCCTAGGGATTCACAAGAAATATATGTCGAACATACACGGAGATGTGCTCCGGATTGAGCCAGATACGGCAGCGTCATTGTACCCGAGGCATCACTGAGGGGAGTTTAAGAAGCAACTGGGCAGGAAGTTATTGCCAACAGAATGGACTCGTGTATCTTTTGATGGACGCGTCCTCTTCTTCTGGACCCCTGTCTCTCTCTCTCTCTCTCTCTCTCTCTCTCTCTCTCTCTCTCTCTCTCTCTCTCTCTCTCTCTCTCTCTCTCTCTCTCTCTCCCTCTCCCTCCAAGCTGTCCACGGTGAATGGGAGAGGTTGTGACTGGCAGTTCCTTATTTATTTTTTTATATGTGTGTTTCTCACCTCATTAGTGACTGTATTTTGAATTCATTTCATCTATTGTCCAGGATGAGAAGGGACTGACGATTCCTTATTTTCTTTTATGTCTGTTTCTCATCTCGTTAGTGACTGTATTTTGAATTCATTTCATCTATTGTCTAGGATGAGAAGGGACTGACGATTCCTTATTTTCTTTTATGTCTGTTTCTCATCTCGTTAGTGACTGTATTTTGAATTCATTTCATCTATTGTCCAGGATGAGAAGGGACTGACGATTCCTTATTTTCTTTTATGTCTGTTTCTCATCTCGTTAGTGACTGTATTTTGAATTCATTTCATCTATTGTCCAGGATGAGAAGGGACTGACGATTCCTTATTTTCTTTTATGTCTGTTTCTCATCTCGTTAGTGACTGTATTTTGAATTCATTTCATCTATTGTCTAGGATGAGAAGGGACTGACGATTCCTTATTTTCTTTTATGTCTGTTTCTCATCTCGTTAGTGACTGTATTTTGAATTCATTTCATCCATCGTTGCTGATGAGTTAATGGTGAGGAAAATCATGCCTTTTTGGTTGCCCAGAGGATTAATGTTTGAATTCATATTTCATGTGATGGATTATTTGAACAAACGTATGGCATTTGTATATCACGTCATTGCGGAGGGAAAGTTATATATTACTTTGGTTAATTAACTATATCACTTTTATTTAGTATAGAGATAATTTATTGGTGAGATGGAAGAATCCTTCTGATGCACTGCAAAGGGGATCCTGGGTTGGCCAAATTAAAACTTCAGTGACCAGTAAATGGTTTAGAGAAAGAGTATAACAACCACAATTTACTTTCGTGTTGGTGATCTGCTATGCCATGTCCATTTTCCTCCCCTTTTTCCATTTTCATTTTCTTTCATTTACTGTGTATGAGTTACTTATGAGATCTCTCTTTATGTCCTCGTATTTAATGTCTTTTTATGTATGTGAATTTATCCTTTATTCTCTCGTTCCACTGATGTGTTGGGTAACTCCTCTCACTCACTGTACCATTTAGCCATGGTCTGTTTCCTCTGAAACTCGTTCTTACTTTATCTCCCACATTCTCTCTCTCTCTCTCTCTCTCTCTCTCTCTCTCTCTCTCTCTCTCTCTCTCTCTCTCTCTCTCTCTCTCTCTCTCTCTCTCTCTCCCTCCCGAATCGCCTTCAATCCCGCCCGTCCTTTAATCTTCATTTCCTTCATTTCTTTTCTTTTTATGATCTTCCTCCAACATTCTCCTCCTCCTTCCCTCGTATATCTTTCCCACTCACTCCTTTCCCTGTGGAGTTTACTGCCATCTGATACCCCTCGATATTTCACCGGTTATCTCTATTTCCCTTCTCTCATCACATTCTCTCTCTCTCTCTCTCTCTCTCTCTCTCTCTCTCTCTCTCTCTCTCTCTCTCTCTCTCTCTCTCTTTCTTTACTGAGATAGAGAGTGTGTGTCATCTGATGTAATCTGGTTTTCAATCCGTTCCTTTCGTCGCATTTTTATATCACATGATGCAAGATCTTGCCCCATTTTTGTGGGGATATTTCTCTCTCTCTCTCTCTCTCTCTCTCTCTCTCTCTCTCTCTCTCTCTCTCTCTCTCTCTCTCTCTCTCTCTCTCTCTCCCCCAAGGTAATGTGGGGTCTGTTCGTCATTTTTTCTTTCCCCCATTTGGCAAGATTTTTGGTCAGTGAAAGAATACTCGCTGAGGCTCAAGCTTTTTATCAGTGGGAAAGTTTAGGAAAAAGATGATGAGCAGGTTTTTCTGTGTTCGCTCAGGACGGCAAGGCAACTGAATGCCCATATATATATATATATATATATATATATATATATATATATATATATATATATATATATATATATATATATATATATATATAACTGGAGGCTTGATAAAGCAGAGGGCTTCCATTCCACTCCAACAAAGTCAGGGGTAAAGGAAGCGTCATTCCTGATATGCAAATGAGTCTTGGTCTTCCCAAAACTGTCAATCTATCTGTCTATCTGTCAGTCTCTCTAATTAGTTATCTATGTATGAATGTGTTGTGTGTGTGTGTGTGTGTGTGTGTGTGTGTATGTATGTGTTACGTGTGTGTGTGTGTGTGTGTGTGTGTGTGTATGTATGTGTTACGTGTGTGTGTGTGTGTGTGTGTGTGTGTGTGTGTGTGTGTGTGTGTGTGTGTGTGTGTATGTATGTGTTACGTGTGTGTGTGTGTGTGTGTGTGTGTTTTACGTGTTTGTGTTTGTGTGTGTGTTTGTGTGTGTGTGTGTGTGTGTGTGTGTGTGTGTGTGTGTGAGTAGAAGATTTTGCATAATCAATATTTTGTGTGTTAGTTCACACCCCCACAACAGTAAAACACAATTTTCTATCATTGGTTATTGTGTTCTTTTAGGATATTTCATCCTACATATTCATCTACATTTCTACCTTACGTGTGTTAACGTACAGTTCAATGACCCTCCTGCTGGTGGGACTTAAGAACTGGTGTATGAAAGGCTCAACAGAATATTACGTCTTACTTATCGGCTTGAGAATTCTCTCCCCCGACACAGGATATAAATCCTTTTTTGATGTCACAGAAAGTGGAGTGAGGCATAGCTAATGTTCGTGATCGTTTTCGGAATAGGAAATATATAACAGGGACTTTTCTATTTTATTCTGACAAAGACGCCCTCGCGTATCTCAAATTGTACGAGGCTTGGAGGATTTCTATGACCCAAAAGAAGATGCAGTTTTTCCGTACATATATATTCCTATGAGTCCACGGGGAAAATGAAACACGAAAAGTTCCCAAGTGCACTTTCGTGTAATAATCACATCATCAGGGGAGACACAAGAGAGAAATATAACAGTCAGTTGATATACATCGAAGAGACGAAGCAAAATTGTGATCCTTTCCAATATATATATATATATATATATATATATATATATATATATATATATATATATATATATATATATATATATATATATATATAATGATCCATCTAGATATGATATAATCGCCAGATATTTTTGGTATTGTGATATTACTGTTATATGATGGTCAGGCCTCAAAAGCTTCAAGAAAATATCTAAATCATTCTTTTATTCTTAGTGTGAGTTAATGCTCCAAGCAGTTCATGTGACTATGCTATTGTATGAATAGCACTTGTTCTATGTGTATTACCAAAGAAATCCCCAAAATACCAAAAAAATGAGGCAGACTTGGACATGATAGTGGATCTTAGTATTCATGTAATACTATCAGTACATGGTTGGGTATGTAACAGTATCGAGACCTCTCTGGGGTTCATAAACGCTCACAAAAGACACAAGACTTCAAAGCAGACACATTGGGGTGTGGCCCTTCGCAACTCCATATTGTGTATAGACAACAGAAAACGAAATCACGATTCTTTACACAGATGAAAGACTCGTATTGTCCTCACGCTTCGTTGGATAGTCGAGAAAGAGAGGGCTGGGCAACTAATTACATCTTAATTAACTAATCATCCAGCTGTAGGGAGTCACTATAAGGTAATTAATGACGTGAAAGGGAGACCGTTCCATTCCACGTCCCAGGTACACAACAAGACAATGGTCACTTCAGAGGTTAAAAAGGGGGAAAAAAAAAATGAATGGGTTGCTCTTCCTCTCGTGCCTCCTCGTTCGTTTTATTAGCCCGCGCGTTCATCTTGCTCTTTGTTCCCGTCCCCCGACACAAGCAATTACGGCAGCATTTTGTGGGGATCGCGCGTTGATCAACACACAGGGCCATTGGTTATGGGTGACTGAGGTGTGAGTGTGTGTATAAAGACACTCACAGACACACAGACACACACAGACACACACACACACGCGCACACACACACACACACACACACACATTACTCGAACTTGCGGTAGTATATATATATATATATATATATATATATATATATATATGTAGGAGCTCATTCAGTAAAGTACATGAATGTATGAGTTCATTCAGTAAAATAGATTGATGTAGAAGCTCATTCAGTAAAGTAGACGATGGTATGAGTTCAGTCAGTAAAGTTGATTGATGTAGGAGCTCATTCAGTATAGGAGACGATGGTATGAGTTCAGTCAGTAAAGTAGATGAATATATGAGCCCATAACGGAACGTAGACGTATATATGAATCCCTTCAGTAAAGTGGAGGAGTGATAGCGCCTACCAGAGGGCAATGGGAAGTCAAAGTGGTGGCGGACGTTGCCATAATCTGTTAAATATTGACTCTTACATCAAAGGTGAACGTCCCGGTTCCTCCCTGTATTACAGCAGCCACACAATGGCGTTCATGTAGACGAGGTCTATGGTTATAGGAGAGAAATATGGCACCAGACACAGCAGGGGGTCACCATTTCTTTGTCGCTTCAGTGTCTATAAAGGAGCAAGGAGAATGACGACCACCTCCTCTTCCACCAGTGTCTGTAGCATAAGAAGGATGGCTTCTCCACCGGCGTCTATAACGTAAGAAGGATAGCCTCTCTCTCCACCAGCGTCTACGACTCAGTACGGACGGCTTCTCCACCCGTGTCTACAACACAGCGAGAATGACCTCTCCACACAACACAGGAGGTTTCTTCTCCCTTCCACTACTCGCGTGGCAGCAATGGTAGCCACTGCGTTGATGCCCCACGCGCTCTCCTGATGCATAGAGGGCACCATGGTCATGGACATAGCAGTAGGAGGAGTCCTCTCTCTCTCCCTCCTTCTGATTCGTATGATGCTACAGCTATGTGTCCATTCCACCTCCTCCTCCTCCTTTCTGCAATATAGCAAAGGATGGTCATCGGATTTTTTTGAAAAAGCATGCGATACAACAGAGATGGATGATGATGCTTCGAGGTCTCAAGAGGGAACATGGAGAGTACTCACACACACACACACACACACACACACACACGCACACATGCACGCACGCATGCTCGTATACATACGTCGTGCTGATACTCACTCACAGACCCTGCAAACATCAGAGGTTGCCACCAGGGGCGAGGTAAAGCTGGGAAAAATCCTTCCGACTGTCACAAGTGAGGTGTGTCCTCGTTCTCGTGAACGCCCCTGAGCTTAACGAAATGTGCCGATCCCAGGGTTTTTCGTCTCGATGAGAATTCCGGATCAGGTTTCGTCCACTCACGAAACAAAAGACGAAGTGGGAGTGGGACTGGAAACGGTACTGGAAAGAGGCCTTTTCTGGAATGGACCGCCAGCTGCAGTGGTTCGATAACTCCCAAGTTATTTGCGGAAATAATACGAAAGAAATTCTAAATCTCGATAAAGGCGAGAATCGTTCTAAATTGTTTCCAGTTCCTTTGTGAGGGAAAAAAAACATAAGACCTACAGCTTTCCAGTTGCATTTCCATTATTCCTTTTTTTTTCTCGTTTTTCCTGTTATATACGTCTTTCATGCTGTGGTTACGTTGGATTCCACTCTTTAAAAGAATTCCTATTTCTGTGGTGAATTATGCAGACGGATTTCAGGGGTAGAATGACTCCCCATGGATCGTTTTTGAAATGGACTTATGTTGCCCAGTTGCTGTGTTGGTCTCCTTGTATCACGGTGCTGGGGTGGTCTGTGGAGCTAAACTGCTGAGACAAAGTACAGAGCCGGAATACTGAATAAGGATATCAAGGCAGACATCTTGGAGAGATTATTTAAATGAATTAGTCGAGGGAACTTCTGAGATGAACCAACCCCCAAAAAACAAGGTTGCTGAAATTGCCTTCAGGACAGAAGGTGCACAGACTGAAGTGGTCTCAGAATATCATTCAACCCGAACCGGACCCAGAATATAATCATTATAATCAAGGATTATATTTCTGATTATAGTGATACAACACTAACATCCAGATAGAGTAGACTCAACGGTAGTAGTATATAAGTCCACCATGTTTTGTACATCGGAATTAAACTCAGGTCTCTGCAAATACTAGCAAGACAGCTTTTAAAAGAATAGTTGCTTTATTATCTGGGGGCTTCGTGCCACAATAAACATCACCCAAGGCAAGAGGTTTCACAGCACACAACACAGGGCGTGATTCAGATTCGAATCCTAAGTTCCTAACAAACCTGTGGTAGGAATTTGTTTTTGTTTTAGGATCTTGGTGTATTATGTAATCTATACTGAAGACTAAAGTAATTTCCTTTATGTATCTTGTTTTCGATATACCTTTCTAACATAATTAGCGATATTTGATGATATAATTCGTCCCTTTCTTGTGAGAAAATGCCACATTTGCTGGTCCTAATACCTCAATGTCCCGCTTGTTATAATGGAACGTATATCTAGACACCATATCACAGGAGGAGAACTCAGTATGATTACATAAGAACCTTCACTCGTTAGAAGTTTATTCGTTAACAAATTGTTGGATAGTGAAAATCCAAGACATCATACAAGAAATATTAGGAACTTGTGCTCAAAAACAGTATTTCTCTGACTATTAAGACCTATGTAAACCAGTGACTCTAAACAAGTGAATTTCTATTCGAAGCAAATGAACATTAATTGCAATAGATTGAGCAAAGCCTCACTTCATCCAACGAGTTAATACTAGAGTGACCACGACAGCTGGTAAATGACCATCAACACATGGTGGCCAGCAACACTACACAGTTTAGTGGATCTCCCATCGTCACGTGTGTGTGTGTGTGTGTGTGTGTGTGTGTGTGTGTCTATCCCCCGCCAATACAATGCCGG
The DNA here is from genome assembly GCF_036320965.1 of Panulirus ornatus. NCBI lineage: Eukaryota > Metazoa > Arthropoda > Malacostraca > Decapoda > Palinuridae > Panulirus > Panulirus ornatus. Next base: position 10,571,204 of record NC_092276.1, read on the forward strand.
AATTTTAACTACGTTCCGATGCGTCATAACGGCTTCTGTAAATGCATTCCGATGATGATTTCCATAAAAAAAAAAAAACTTTAACACTTTACACACGGCTCAGAGAATGACGCTCGGGAGATGCATTGGGACATGGCGATATATGAACGCCATCGCCAAATGGTCCATTTGCATATCCCTCTTAATTTATGCTCAGGGTCACCTTCGTCCATACGAATATATATCTATTGTGTTGGCATTGTGAGGCAACAGCTACAGCCATTGACTTTATGGCTTATGTTCTTGTGGTTTGGTTGTTATGTAATGGTCCTAATCGTTTCGTTAATGGTACTTCTGGTGTTGGTATCGCTATGGTATCTCTACCACCTTTGATACTGGTACCACTAGTGGTTCGTACCCTTGGTCTTGACAACAGTGGTACTGGCATCACTGCCATGCGTAATATGGGGTACCATTTGCATCCATGTTACGCTTTCCCCACCCGCCTGCCCCACTGACTCTTAACGCATCCCTGTTTGCGTTTAAGACTTGAGGTGTAAGACCCTCGTACACCTCGAGGTCGACTTGGGTCGTCAGAATGATGTAAGCCAACCCAGAGATCTCCCCCCACTTAGCCTGAGGACATAAGCGTCATACAGTTGGAAATGAATAGTAGGTGCCTACAACCTCGTTTTCTACTTCAAAAATTTACGACGAGGTCCAAATGAGCCACAGAAACGTCATAGGTCTAAGCTATTTCAGGGGAGACTAACCTATCCCAGCTGCCCTTCTTACTATTTTGGTGGGGAGACTAACCTATCCCAGCTCCTGAGCTGCCCTCCTTACTGTGTTGGTGTTGAGATTCCCGTTTTCTGTTCACTATAGCCATGGCAGTGATAATAATAATAATGATATATGGTAATACGTTCTCTTTGTAGCGCTTTGACCTGTGATAGGTATGGCGAAAACGCTCTGACAGCACCATTAATTACGGTGTTTTCCGCCGGCAGGTAGGGAGAGAGAGAACAATTAATTAAGACGTGATAACGTGTAAAAATTACAGACACAAGGGAGAGATTAATTGTTTTATGGCATTGCCGGGTCGCGTAATTAGTAGCCGTAAATAAGCCACTCGTGAATTATGTCCTCAGGTAATTGTTTTGGTGGTGATAGTGTAACGCTTCGTAGGTGTTATGGAAAGATATAGATTATAATTGGACAATGGATTAGAGTGTGAATTCTTAGTGCTTCATAGAACCTACTCTCTATCGGTTTTTTTTCTTAATTGGACAATGGATTAGAGTGTGAATTCTTAGTGCTTCATAGAACCTACTCTCTATCGTTTTTTTTCGTAATTGGACAATGGATTAGAGTGTGAATTCTTAGTGCTTCATAGAACCTACTCTCTATCGTTTTTTTTCTTAATTGGACAATGGATTAGAGTGTGAAATCTTAGTGCTTCATACCACCTACTCTCTATCTTTTTTTTTCTTAATTAGACAATGGATTAGAGTGTGAAATCTTAGTGCTTCATACCACCTACTCTCTATCGTTTTTTTTTCTTAATTAGACAATGGATTAGAGTGTGAAATCTTAGTGCTTCATACCACCTACTCTCTATCGGTTTTTTTCTTAATTAGACAATGGATTAGAGTGTGAAATCTTAGTGCTTCATACCACCTACTCTCTATCGGTTTTTTTCTTAATTAGACAATGGATTAGAGTGTGAATTCTTAGTGCTTCATACCACCTACTCTCTATCGTTTTTTTTCTTAATTGGACAATGGATTAGAGTGTGAATTCTTAGTGCTTCATACCACCCTCACTCTCTATCGTTTTTTTTTCTTAATTGGACAATGGATTAGAGTGTGAATTCTTAGTGCTTCATACCACCTACTCTCTATCGTTTTTTTCTTTATTAGACAATGGATTAGAGTGTGAAATCTTAGTGCTTCATACCACCTACTCTCTATCGGTTTTTTTTTTCTTCTTCTTCTTCTTAGTTCAGTCTTATATGTTGGCTCAACAATAGCGTTTTCTGAGTATAATTTCTCTTTTGCCAACATATTTAACAGCATAAAGGCGAAGGAGACTGAATAGATCGCATCACCAGCA
>NC_092276.1:10578297-10585797 GCF_036320965.1 Panulirus ornatus
AGGAAGGGCTAGAGAAGGGCAGATGGTACTGACGGACATGGTGGATGAGGATGTTCAGCCTCTAGTAATGGGTGGCGAGAGATGGAAGGGGATAGGAGAACCCAGTCGTTGTGATGGTGACGACGAGAAGGATAATGATGGGGCGTGTGTGAGTGATATGGGTGAGTTTGGCATTGTGTAATTGTTTCTCTTAAATATCTCAGGGAAACTTGGTGAACTGAGGCCTTCGCTCAACAGCCGGTAATCCTCGTCTCACAGAAGTCCAGATTTCGAACGTTCAGAGCCTGGACACAATCGGTCTCCAACCTTCCGTAATCCGTAATCTCTTAAGCTCCTTTTGAAGCGCTTATGAGGCGAGTTAGACGATTTCAAACTGAAAGGAAATCCGTCTTAGCTGTTCCTTTATACCCTCCGTTCGCTCTCCTGGTCTTTCTCCATCTGTCTTTCAAGATGGATTTTCTCCGTCTCTTATTCCGTTTAATTTCCTTCTCTTTCCCCTTCTCTTTGTTTAGATTGCTACCCACATTTCCTTTATTTCCTTATCAGTCTTATCTCTATTTGCCACAACTTCTCATTTCGAGCTTCCCTCTTTATCACTTCCATATTCCTAATCTAGTCTTTCATACTTTGTTTACGTTCGCATTCGTTTTCCTTTCGTCTTCTTCGTGGAAGTTTCTGACCTGCGATTCGTATGAAGATGGTTCCCAGGTTAAACAGTTATGTGCTTTCCATGAATCCTCCTGTCGATGTTCCTCTTCCAAGGGTGCAATTCCTTTTCCATGGGCGCAGAACCTTTCCCATGGGTCCAGATCCTGTTTCAAGAGTCCAGATCCCCTTCCATGAGTTCAGATCCCCTTCCAAGAGTCCAGATCCCCTTCCATGAGTTCAGATCCCCTTCCATGGGTTCAGCTCCTTTTCCATGGGTCCAGCTCCTCTTCCATAGGTTCACACACACACACACACACACACACACACACACACACACACACACACACACACACACACACACACACACTCATAGTTTTGTCCCTTTTCTTGTTACGTAAGTAAAACTCATGTCTGTTAGGTTCCTGCAAAAGTATCCAATATTCTTCCCCTTCAGCATAAGACTTAATCAGTATCACCTAAGTTCAAAACTTATAATGCTTCTTTCTACTTACAGCTAAACTACTGTAACTCTCTTATGTGTGTGTGTGATCCCAGCCATTGATTCTCCACTCTTCTGAACTACATACAAGCCTCTTTAGTAAGAGCTGGCAAATATTGAAACAACAATCAAGTATTTTGGATAGAGGAAATGTTCAGCGACCTGTTCGTATCCAACGAAAGGCTAAGCTAGAGAGAGAGAGAGAGAGAGAGAGAGAGAGAGAGAGAGAGAGAGAGAGAGAGAGAGAGAGAGAGAGAGCAGGATTACCCAGCATGTGACACAATAAGTTTTGTTCCTCTGTATCACAAGACTGGGAGGTAAAAACCTTAGATTTTCATTAATCTGAACACAGTCTCGCAAATTTGTATACTCAAAATGTATATATACGGCATATTGATATCACCAGCAGTAGAGTGGGCTATGCGGCAAAGTCTAACTACATAAAACTAGGCCGTTATTACATATTAACCGGTATAAAACTAGGTCATAACGACGGACAAACATTATAAGAAGGAGAGTCAAAGTTTTATGACATAATTTCCAAGAGGAGGAGGAGAGAGGAGGAGGTAAAGTTTGGTGAGCTTATTTAATGATAAATGGACAGTCGAGAGGGGGGGATGGCGCTCGCTGAAGAGGGTAATAACGAATAAGATGAGAAATGGCTGCCTGTGTTGGTGGTTGTGGTGGTGGCGTCTGGAGGTAATGGATGAGAAGGGAGAAAGGATTGAGTGGAGAAACTCCATGGAGAATGGAGAAGTGGGAGAAATATTACAGATAAATAGAAGATAATGTACGATAATAAAGAATATATCACAGAGAGCCGCGTCTCACTGTATATATATATATATATATATATATATATATATATATATATATATATATATATATATATATATATATATACCTATGAGTCCACGGGGAAAATGAAACATGAAAAGTTCCCAAGTGCACTTTTTCGTGTAATAATCACATCATCAGGGGAGACACAAGAGAGAGATATAACAGTCAGTCGATATACATCGAAGAGACGAAACTAAGATGAATTTCTCACTGTATTCCTTACCTAATGAAGGTAAATGATAATTCAGGTAAGACAATCCTGTGCCAATTTATCGTCCATCTGAAAATGGCAAAACTGCTGTGAAAGTCTACGGATATACCATGACTCATTTCAGTTACTTACCCCAACGAAACCAGAGTTATTCCAGTGAGCCGCAGATGTCTCTGATTATTAAGCAACTATACAACAGTTGTAAGTGCAAAAGAATCATTCCATATTCATGATACATTAATTGTTAGGTCTACAACTATAATACAGCAGTGGTAAGTGCAGAAAACTTCCACACTCATAGCTCAGCTACAATAAGTTCGACTCTTACAATTGGTCTGTTATAAAAACAACAGTATTTTTCTTCTTTCCCAATACAGCAGTTACACTTTTAAAGATTATTATTCAATAGTTAATCGCTTTACGATTTTACAGTTATAATACAGCAGTTATAAGTGGGGGAAAAAGTGGGTAGTTCCACAGTTCTACTGAAAGATGAGGTTGCACTGACCCCTCTCCACGTATATAACCTTTGAAGTTTAAAACAATGCCTGTACGAGTCATATACGTGTTTTTTCATGAATGATTCATGCCATGTAAACACTGAAGACTCAGTTTTTCATGAATGAATCATGCCATGTAAACACTGAAGGTTCAACCTCACAAAACGTTTCAGCAGTTCACAATATCCTACGCTTGCCGATTCATACTGAAAGCTCATTGCTATAATATTAAGCTTTCCGACACAAAGAGTTCATCAGTACATTGCTTTGCCTTTTGCACAAATGGTTCATGCTCTCATTTTCTATGTGCAGATTTGCTGAATGTTTTTCCATAAGTACACTATAGACAAAAACTATTTTGCCATCTTTGTTACCTGGTGGTCAATACACAACATAGACACAACCTTCTTCTCAGTTCATCGTTAGTGTAATATTGGAAAGTAAACATAGCCTTCGAATTCCATCATTGTCAGCCAACAACTGATAAGAACCCTAATTCCCATTTCGTTGGGTATCGCAAACTTCAGCCTTTGACACCACGTCTTACAAAGCACACGAATTCCCCTCTCTGTTAAAGTAGATTCACTTTTTTGATTAATATCATCACCTTGCATATGATTCTTGTCTCTTTTTTTTTTTTATCTATGCTTACATTTAAATGCTTATTATTCACTGGGTGATGACTACTTGGTTTGTATTTTATCCATAGATCCATAGGCTAAGCTGAAGGCTGAAGGTCACACACTAAATAACCTTTCAACTTGCAACCTGTATTGTTCTAGCACTTTATCTCAAGTTTTAGCCCACCTGCGTCTCAGAACTGCATGTGGATTATCATGAGTTCCATCAGGGGCTAATCTTGTTACACGCTGGTGAGTATTTCTTATGGCCGACTTGCAAACTCTCTCTCTCTCTCTCTCTCTCTCTCTCTCTCTCTCTCTCTCTCTCTCTCTCTCTCTCTCTCTCTCTCTCTCTCTCTCTCTCTCATCATCATCATCATGTTCATCTTTCAACCAACACTTCCTCCTCTCTCTCCCATGCCCATTCTCCATCTTCCCATGTCCTTCTGGGCCTCTGTATGCTCACGTAGCAGCCGACATATCCTGAAATACACACACACATACATACACACACACACACACACACACACATGCTGGACGCTGGATGCTAAAGACTTCCCTCCATTCCACCTGGTGTGGCAACCTCGCCAGGCCAGCTAGGATCTCCAGACTACTCCACTTTTATCCAATTACCAGCTCTTATGATCCTCGTCTCCTGGACGGTATATTGTGCTCTCTCTCTCTCTCTCTCTCTCTCTCTCTCTCTCTCTCTCTCTCTCTCTCTCTCTCTCTCTCTCTCTCTCTCTCTCTCTCCCCATGGAAACAACCGTTTTCCAGTCCGCCCGGCTGGGAAGCGGTCGCGTAATGTGTGCGCTGGGCTGTGTTTGTTCATGAAGTCAACAGTATGGAGGTTGTCCACGATAATGGATCAGAAGATTTTCTTTAGGGGGGAGAAAAAGGACAATGTAAGAGATTAAGAAGAAAACGGATGAAGGCTGTTCAAAGCCCAGCTTTAAGTTTTCTGTTTACTTTGCTCACCTGTTGTATACCATCGAACTCAAAGCTAGATTCGAACAAGGTTCTTAAACGTATACCATCGAACTCAAAGCTAGATTCGAACAAGGTTCTTAAACGTATACCATCGAACTCATAGCTAGATTCGAACGAGGTTCTGAAACGCATACCATCGAACTCAAAGCTAGATTCGAACGAGGTTCTTAAACGTGGGATGCGATCACTAACGAAATCTCAGGGTTCGAACCCAAACCGATATCCAGGTTAAAGTATTGTATACAACCTCTACAGGCAGTGCGATGCTGATTTCATTTATTCTTCATCATTCTCTTCCAGTCCCATGGAATCCTGACCCTTTGAACTTTGGATCTTAAGAGCACAGCTTTTCTACCCCCTCAGGGTATGTGAAGATCAAAAATTCTCTGATTATGTGATGGCCACGCAGACGCTCTCTCTCTCTCTCTCTCTCTCTCTCTCTCTCTCTCTCTCTCTCTCTCTCTCTCTCTCTCTCTCTCTCTCTCTCTCTCTCTCTCTCTCTCGGCCCCTATCCATACCATGATTTTGAAAGAACTTCCACCTCTCCCCACCTTCGACAGAGCAGGTAGAAAAGGAAAAAAAAAATATACACAGGACCGTAAGCTTTGGAGACGTAGCACCCACCACTGCATTACCCCCCCCCCCCCCGCTGGTAATTGTCCTCTGTAAGGTGTAATGGACAACGCTTTTCCTGCACGATTTTAAACCATCTGAAACGAAAACAATTTGCCTTATACGAGAAGAGCATCACAGTAAGTATTCTGTTCTCATTTCCCCCCCCCCACCAGTCATAAGCTGTTATCTCTCGACATTTACCTCCCACAGGAAACAACCTAAGCTGGGGCGAATGTTAGACTCATTTTTGAGTAGTTTTAGATGGTTATGTTTACTGACATTATTATTGTTTTTTCTGTGTAAAGAAAAAGTCTGTGTCTTTTTTTCCTCTTTGTCTGTCTGTCTGTCTGTGGATTTGTTTGTCTCTCAGTCTATCTATTGGTCTGTGTGTGGATTTGTCTGTCTTTCGGCCCCTCTATTCATGTGCCTGTTAAATCTCTCTCTCTCTCTCTCTCTCTCTCTCTCTCTCTCTCTCTCTCTCTCTCTCTCTCTCTCTCTCTCTCTCTCTGTGAACGCCTCAGCAAGTCTGGGAGGGAGAGACTTAAAACTTCCACTCGTTGCCATGGTGTTTCCTCCTCACTTGCAGCAGGAGGCTAACCAGCCAACAACTACGTGCCAGGCCAGACTTTCCCTCGTCTAAACGTTACCTCTCCTAACTGGGCGGATCCGTAAAAGCATCATCATTTTCAATGAGGACTAAATGTGCTGTATATGTTGTACTGGATAGAACTGTGATATAAAGGTGCTGGGAACGTAATCTTTGAAAGCAGAATCTATGCTGTATGTATGTTGGATAGGAAAGTGTCACTGCAGCTCTTCGAATATGATTTTGTCCTCCGTGGAAGAAAACAGAATGTGATCTGTGTGCCTTTGACAGCAATGTTCTGACGAAATGTGTAGAATTTAATATTCCAATGTGGAAATAGAAAACAATGAGTTATGTGGTATAATGTTGTGGACAGAATTGAAGTGAGGTGGATCTGATGATATCGTTTCTTCTTAGAAAACAAACTAAGAAATATACTGAAAAAACCTGGATTTTAAACCCTTTAAGAGGGATTTGCTATTGGGACTCGTAGCCTGCAAGGTATGTGGATAATACTGTGTTGTATATGTCCAGGATGGACATAATACAACCAGCCTCAAAGCATTTGCTAAGAGCTAATCTTATTTTCATCTGTGAAACCTGCAGTGTGCATAGCTTTTTTAAGAAGACTTTCCTATGTAAGATGCTTAAGGAGGATTGAGTATCACATGGCAGAATGACCGAGCCAATCTATTTTGTGATGAGTTTACTGGATGCATTTCAGGATTTTCTCCCATCTTATCGGATGCTGTGCTAGATTTCATTGCCAGATGGTTTGAGAAGATAATGTGGTTTGGATCAGTGTTACTGCACGACTTGACCTATGCGACGATGCGTATGATAACAAAAAGTATCATTTGATAGTTTTGAGTTTCTCAGATTATATAAGTAGTCAAACTTGTCACATGATATATATAGAGTGCGTTCTACATCATTTCAAGTTTGGTTGGCTGTATTTTAAGGGTATTTTGAACGATTCAGTTTCCACCAGATCGAAATAACCTTTATATTACAGTTACTCGTACAAAAGATGGTCACTTTCATTATATGTCTATACTTTTAACACTCCTATAACAGTGATGGTCACAGTTAGCTTATACAAGCATCAGAGTGACAGCTTACAGTGATATCTACAATTCCTAATCACTGCTCCACATACAGTTAACTCTCCTATAACAGTGATGGTCACAGTTAGCTTATACAAGTATTAGAATGACAGCTTACAGTGATATCTACAATTCCTAATCACTGCTCCACATACAGTTATTACGAGGATCACTTTGAGTTCACTTCACTGAAACTTTTGCACTGAAGTATGACCATACCTCTTCCCTAAGGACCTGAATGTATCTTGTCATGAAGATACGTTGAACATCTTTTCACTCAATCTTTAAAATCCCCCAAAACCAGGTTTGACAACACCTCCAATAACCAAAATGATAATCTGTATAGATTATCACATAATGTCGTGTATATAATGCACTGGTACGTTCAAACTGCTTGAGAAACAGTCACTCAACCTTCATCCTTCCGTCTGGGAGTAGGAGATCTGTGTTGAGTGTCCTCCAGAATTTAGTTACACTCATACCTGTAGAGTGTTGGAGGAATTGGTTTGCCACTGATATTCCAGAAGCACCATCAGACGGAACGTTGATTAAAGCTCTTCCTTACCCGACAGGTAGATTCAATCGACAGATTTTGGGTCTTGGAGAATGGAACACTTGGTTGACTGCAGTGGAGGAAGCTGTCAATTAGACGTTGGGGTACGAGGCATTAACATGTATTGATGAGTGAGGTCATCGCTTTAGGAATGAGTTTGTGGATATGTCAAGGCGGTTGATGTACAAGGATGATGGGTAGTAAGCCAATTACAGGCACAGGTATACACACACACACACACACACACACACACACACACACACACACACACACACACACACAAACACACACATACACACACACACGCACTTATGAACACTCATCTGCACTCA